>NC_135712.1:122130803-122213303 GCF_964656455.1 Halichoerus grypus | reverse complement strand
TTTTGTTTTGTGTTGCCGAGATCAGGAACAAAATCACATTTTCACAAATACCTCTCTCCCTGTGGTGCCCAACTTCACTGCTTACAGATCACTTTGAAGTTAAAGATGCCTCTGATGAGTTTCCTCTGTGATTTTAAACTCCTTCTATGAGACTTTCTGTTGTGGAACCACCTCCAGAAATAACTCTTCAATGATGAGGGAAAGAGCAGAAACTCTTAGCCATAAAACCAAGAAACAGGACACTGCACTTGTTGTAGTGAGGCTTTCAGCAGCTCAGCGTTAGTTGCCCTTGAGATTTGGTGTAGAGAAGCACAACTCTTCTTCAGAGGGCTTTAGTTTTCATATGTGAAGGAGCATAAATAGAAATTGTGTTGTTGGTCAGGGCTGCCAGGAGGAATGTTGACCTGCAGGCATAGGGCAGTAACAGGGAAATTATAGATGCCTCCTTGAAGCAATTCTCATACTTTTGGAAATTTGTTGGGTGAGCATTTTAATCATTTCTCTTTTGAGGATAATGCTCCTTTAATTGTTATATATTTGATTAGCAGTTGGAACATGATACAGGTGTCAAGTTCCACCTGCCTTGCTTTCTGTAGAATAATGGTTGGCTGCACATTAGAATCTACTTGGTCAGATTTTAAATATACCAATGTCAGGTGGTCCATCCTAGACTAAGTAAATTCCAATTTCTGAGGGTAGTACATGGCAGACCTATGTTTTTAAAAGGTTTTCAGGTGCTAATGAGCAGTCAGGGTCAAGCATTCCTGTTGAAGGAAACAATGGCATAAGTAAATAAGGTCTATAGAGAGGGAATAAATCAAATGGTAAATAATGTTTCCCACAGATCTCAAGTTTTCCTCTAGAATGGCCAACCAGAAGCATCACTGGTGTTCCCTTCTTTCCTGGTTCTGTCCATTCTTTACTGGTTGAGATGCCAAAGGTGGCTAGCACAATGGACACTGCACAGATCTGTTGAAAAATTGATAGGTACTTGGCTTAATGGGTATTAAAATGGCCTAAAGATGGGTCAAGCTAAGCGAGGTTGAGGTAAATGGAATGAAGTTGGATAAAAACTGTCTGAATCATCAGGACTTAAAAAATAGAATATAATTCCGTCTTTGCAAAATGTATTATTAGGTTTCTGGTAAGTTTAAAGTCAAATTTCCATAGACAAACCCTTTTCATACAATTAAATCAGATATTACACCATTAGATAAGCTCAATGTCAGTGATAGCTTCCCAGCAATAGTATTTTAGAGTCATGGCCCCCCAGAGTTATTCAGTGTGCCCACTGTGTACCAAAGAATGTTCTACTAGGAATACAGAAAAGACCTTGACTAGAAGAAGATAACAGACAAGAAGTAAAAATTAAAGTGTCTGTAACTTTCGGCTGCCTGAAAGTCTAAGCCACTTTCCAGTGGAGGTTGGTGAGAGGTTGCCAGGTGATGAGCTGGCCACTGCAAGAGAATGGGAGGCCATTGATTTCCTTATCATTATGTACTCACTGAATGCTTTATCTTCGTTGCAGTGCAAAAGACTTTGCAAATTTAGTTGTCTCATCACTTTTCCCAGCATTCCCTTCAATAAGAAAATTTAAAAATTAAAAAAAAAAATATATGGCATGACTCCTCCCGAACCTTTACAAAATAACTCAATATCTTGAGGTGCTTTGGATATTATATTTTTTATGTCTAGCAATTTTTAAAATGTTAATATATGTAGTAAATTTACCACCTAATTTACTTATAGATGTACCTGCACTGGATTGTATCTATATTTTCTTGACAATTATTCACTGAGAGTTCACTACCCAGGCGGCAGGTTGTCCAGGGCTGACACCTCCTCCTCTTTCCCCGGCTGAAGGTTTTGGGCCCTCACCTGTCCAGCGTGACTGAGTATGAGCAGGCAGGCTGAGATGATGAAATGCACATCAGGGAACTCTGTTCTCTGTTAGGTAGCCATGTTGGCTAAAACAATTTGGCTTATTTATGAATTTCCGTTGTCCAAGCTGGCCTCCGCCACTCCTCCTGAGGACTAATCCCTGGCCCCTTCTCTCTCTCTCTCTCTTTTTTTTTTTTTTTTTCTCAACAGGCCTAAAATGTCTAATCTTAACCCTAATTTTGGAGGTACTGTAGCTGCATGAACCATTGGGGTCCTGTCGCCAGCGCTTGTGTCTCTGGCTGGCCTGGCTTGCTGTGAGCCAGACTGGAGCAAGGCCTAGGGCAGGAAGAGATCCTTTCCTCATTTCCCTGATCCTGGCAACACCAGGCCTGGCAGATTCTTACTGGGAAAGTGAACAACTGATGAGAGGGAGAAATATGGGAGAGACATGTCAGAAAGTTCTGTTTTTTTCTTCCACTGTAGTTTGTGCTTTTAAAACCAGTCTTGAGAGGCATCCAAACCCTCTGAGATGAAAACCCACATCATTTTGCATGTCCTGGTGATGGAGGTAGGTGTGGAGGGAGGCAGGGAATTAATATTTTGGATCAGTCCCTCCTTGCTTGTCTAGGTGTCTTTGGAAACCACCTCTTGTCAAAGGAAAGGAACAAATAAAAAGGAAGAAAGTAGGGGGTGGGGGAGAGAGAAACAGAAACAGAGAAAGGCCTTTGCTGAGCCCATGCCTTTGTGCACCGCATTCAAACTGATTTGTACCCTTTGTAGTCTTAATTATTTGTGAGAGCGGGATAACAGGAGTACCCAGCTCACCCATTATTTCTTGCATAAAAAAAGGCACACAGAAGCCGCTGATCATTTTTGAATTAGCAAACATGATACTAAAAAAAAAAAGCATAAAAAAATTCATTAATACCATCAGGGATTAGGAGGCTGATTAAAGTGTAGCTGTTAGCGTATGCAAATGAGCGATAGGCATTTATCGGGGCCTGTGCAAGCTGTCTTGGAGCTGTAAAGCCCATGTATGTTTTTCAGCTGATTAAAATAGTTTTAAGTTCTGGAGAATTTTTTTTTTTTTTTGTAGGGAATTTAAAAAAGAGACCATCATCTCTACTTTCCCTTTTGGCAAAATTTCTCTAAAGTATACTCCAACCATTCCACTTGACTGCACTCTCTCCTGCAGCCTCTTCTCCTTTGAGTGATGAGGATGCTGCATCCCAGTTACAACAAGCTGAGCTCTTTTCCATGTTTCCTTCTCTAGGAGTTTTCCAGAACTCCTGTGGTAAGTCAGATGGGTCCCTTAGCAATGGCCCAAGGAGCTGCCAGGACTCCAGGTTCTCCCCCAAGATGACCATCCCTCCTCCCCAGGCTAACGGCAAATGAAAACATATTTTTCACCTAAGCGCTCCCATACACGGGAGGAGTCTGCGCTTACTCACTCCAGAGTCTTGGTTCTGTGAAGCAAGGAAGGGTGGAGTGAATGAGAAGGTGAGGGCTGGCAGATCAGGCTAGATCTATACTAACACAGACACGGATGAGAGCTGGGTGGTCCTGGCTGCCCTTGGCTTTGAAGCAAAAACCTTGTGATGATAAGGAAGGAGAGAGGTACTTCTCCACTTTGGGTCCAAATCCAAACCCCATTTTCAAGACTTTCTATTAGCACCGAAGAGAATTATTTTCACTTCTAGCACTACAGAGGACCACCCACTGACTAATGGCCTATGGATAATAGTCACAATCATTATTGTTGCTTATTAAGCAATGACTATGTGCTAGGCACTGTTATAAAGTCTTTTCATGTTTAATCTCATTTGATCCCCACTACAAATATAGGAGGTAAGATGGCTCCTATCCTCTATAAAGAATAAAATAAATCCAGAATGTGACCCCTTCTTAGTGTCTATACTGCTAGCCTACTGGTTCAAGCCACTACCTTCTCTAATTTGGGTCCTGCAGTATTTTTCCTAACTGGCTCCTTGCTTCTAATCTTGCTTCTCCCATCTGTCTGGTCTATTCCAAGGATAGCAGGTGGAGGGATGCTTTTATTATATAGTCACATCATGTCATCCCTCCGCTCAAAACTCTCAGCAGTTCTTTTTTCCACATGGAGTAAAGGCCAAAGTATTTTCAGTGGCCCACATGGCTGCACAGTCTGCCCTCCTACTTCGCTTACCTTATTTTTACTCTGTCTCCCTTACTACACTCCAGCTACAATCCAGTTGGATTCCTCAAATGCTCCAGACACATTCCTATCTTGCTTGACTTTTTCTTTCTTCCATAGCACCTATTTCTTCTAATGCAGTTTATACTTATTATGTTTATTGTCTATTGAACCCAGCTAGATTATAAACTCCTGGAGGGAAGAGAGTTTGTCTATTTTATTCACCAGTATATCCCACATATCTAGACTAGGCATTTATTATGAGCTCAATAGTTACTTGTTGATTTAAGGAACTCCAAAGTAATTTCTAACAATTCTCATAAATAATAAAATGTATGGTGAAAGCTGCAAGAGGCCAGGAACCATGTCTGTCTTGATTATCACACTATCCATAGCACTTGGCCTATGGTTGACAATAAATAAATATTCACTGAGTAAATAAATAATTGGGACTAAACTTGGCAAATGATATTTCTCTGCAAAATATCCATTTTCCAGTTCTGGTCACACATTTAAAAATAAAGAAGGTCAGTCAGTTGTACGTAAAGAATGATTCTTTTTAGATCCAAATATTTATTTAAAAAATTGTTTTGTAGTCTGACAATGGCAAGTTTTCCCTGAAAAGTGTTTAAATTCTTTATTTTGAGCTGAACCAGAACAATCTGAACTCCCTTTGGGGTGAGTAGTCTTTAAGACCCAAGGTTCTATGAGAAGCAAAACCAGAATAAGTATCAGTTCCATAACTCCCTGTGGGGCTCTGAGCCCAAGCCCAGGTTCTGAGAGGGGTGGCCTCTTGATTTTGCCACCTCCCAAGCCTGTTTTCCTGTCTTCTGAGGAGCTTGAATGTGAAGTCCAGGAAGAGGACTTTCCTGGCTCAGTGAGCCACGGCCCAAGGAATAAGCTGGCCAACAGATGGGAATAAACTAGAGTCTGTTGAAACATCAAAGAAAGGAGTTGATTTATTGAGCATTAGCTTTGTTGTCCAATAGTAGTTGTGGGGGTAAGGAATGGCAAAGAGGATGGAAGAAACAGAATGATTTTAAGACAGCCTTTGGCCTTCAGGGTTTAAAATGTAGTTAGTGAATTCAGGTAGGCTCACAGGACACCTGAGCCAATGTGGGATCTGGTCCAAGGAGAGGGAGGGGAGTCAGTAAAGGTTTGGGAGGTTGCCTTTGAAGGAAAGGATAGATTAAAGCCTTCTGTGTTGGGGAACCATTGCACAGAGCAGGAAAGGGGAGAGAAGAATGACAGTGAGTAAAATGGTTAGTGTGTTGGAGTGGAGACTGAAGATCAAATTAGAAAGGTAAATGAAAGTCATTTTGTGGAGGACTTGAATGTCATGCTAAGTGTTGCAGTCTTTGCTCTGTGGGTAATAGGGAGCTCCTGAAGCAGGGTCAGGACAAAGGTGAGGGAAGGGAGACCTCTGCCTCAGGTGCAAAATTTAAGAGGGTGGCAAAACACTCAGTAATTAAGATAAATAATACCTTAATGAAATATTTTAAAAACTCAAATTGACAAACTAGAGCTATGCTTTTTGTAAATAAAGTTTTACCTTAAGAGTTTGAGTTGGGGAATGGCATGTTGAAAGGTTCCCATTTTGGAAAGTTGATCGGGTGGTGGAGAGCTCATCTGGGAAGGTTGGTTTGAGACCAGGTCCTGCCTCTGCCTCAGTGGTAGGAGAAATGGTAGGTACAGCAAGTGGTCCTGGAGATGCTCCCAGCCCATCTTTCTGTTTTTTTTTTTTTCCTATATTTCTGGCTTCTGCATTCTGCTGTCTGCTGTTCCCAGAGTGCTGAGACTATCAGAATTGAGTGGGAGAGGGATGCCTGGGTGGCTCAGTCAGTTAAGCATCTGTCTTTGGCCCAGGTCATGGTCCCAGGGTCCTGGGATTGAGTCTCACATCAGGCTCCTTGATCAGCAAGGAGCCTGCTTCTCCGTCTGCTTGTGCTCTGTCTCTCAAATAAAATCTTTGAAAAAGAAAAAAAGAATTGAGTGGAAGAGACAGGTATGTAAACCATTACCCAAGTCAGAACAAAATAAGGGCTGTAAGAGACACATCAAATAGTGTGGAGGGGTTGGCTGATTCCAGTTGTAATGGATCTAGATGGTGGTGGCACCTAAACTAGGCTTTGAAGCATGATCTGATTTGGTTCTAATTCTAGCTCTATAATTTACTAGCTGTGTTATCTTGGGTAGGTCATTTTACTTTTTTGAGCCTTATTTTCCATATCTGTAAAATAGGGATAATAATAGTATTTTCCCTCACAGGGCTGTCATGAGGTGTACTTGAGGTATTTTAGTATGGTGCTATTGAGGATTGTTATTATTGATAATATTTCACAGTTCATTTGCCAAGTAAAAGATAGTTCTGTGAGTGAAGATAGCACTGGAAACTAGTTTTCTTGAATGAAGTATAGCCATTGTCAAGTAGCAGAAAGGTTTGAGTAAAAGCCAGAGTGATATCTGATGTTAGATTTCTCAATGACTGAATTAATCAACAGATCAACTATTACATGCTTATTGAATACCTGTTATTTGTAAACTAGGCATTGTGGCTGACTCAGAGAAATACAAGACATAGTCTCTGTGCCCAGTGAGCCTAGAATCTGGTAGATAAGACTTGATATATTGGACATCCATTGTTTTGCAACTGATATCCATTTGTTTTTTTTCCCTAGCAACAGTATTTGGGTTTTTCTGTGGGAAACCACCATGTCCTCCTCTCTGTCCAAGACGGTGTATATGGTGTTAGAACTGATACCAGTCCAAGTCCTAGATAGACATTTGACTCAGCTCCAGCCAATTAGTGCATTGCCCTTCCCCAGCCACCATGACTGGTTCAGGGATGGGCACATGACCCAATCAGAGCCAATGAGACTTTTGCTCCTCCGGCTCTTTTTCCCACTTGACTTGAACCCAAGAGGAAGTACGGTTGAAGTTGTACTAAGCATCTTGCCACTACAGAGAAAAGCCATTCTAAAAATGGGACCTAATTGCAGAGCCAAGAAAGGGTAAGAGAGAAAAATATCCTAGTAATTATTTGAGCCACAGAACCAAACCATATTTGAACTCAGATTTTTTTCAGTTATTGGGCCAACAAATTCCCTTCTTGCTTAAGCCAATTTGGGCTCAGTGTTCTGTTCCTTGTGACACCAAAAGCATCCTAACTAATGCAGTTAATGTTATTTCATGAAAAGACTTATCACCAAAAAATAACTCCTTTTTTCCTCCCCAAGTAAAATACTGATAAATAACAAACAGAAATCTGTCATGGTTGGCTAATGAGCAGTGTGGATACAACAACGATTGTGAGCAAATGGGGGTCCCTACTCCAGGAATTGGTGGCTGTAGGAGGCAGCTCCTCTCATGCTATCTTCCTCTGAAGCTGCCATTGACCCTTGTAATTGGCATGAAGGGCTGCCATACAGCTTTGGGAGCCAGGTGGTTGGTCACGTAAAGCTTATGCCAGCCCTCAAGTGCCATTCTTTACCAATGGGAGGGACACTGATCCAGACTGTCTAGAGTGATGGACAACATAGTTTAATGTTGGCTTAAAACAGTCTTATGAGATGATGAAACTTTGCAATAAGTTTTGCCCAGTCTCCACCACTCCCTGACTTCTTTTCTCTGTATATGTCTTATTCCCAACTCCTATCAGCATATGTTGTTGGACGTAAGCCTCATGCAAAACTCCCTAGTGTTCTTCAGCAGACTACATGGAAAGAACAAAAGACCTTGCAAAATATATACTCTACCTCTTTGACTTGCTTCCAATGGGGGGACTTCTGGTTCTATTCAACACAAATACCTAAATTACTAATTCATACTAAGGATAAAATATAGCCATTGGCCTATGACAAACTTAATATTTATAAGATATCAATATATCACTTTGAAAAGCCTTATGAAGTATTTTCTGTACCTCATCTTCATTTTAAGATTGCCCACACAGGTTTGTGTATTAGTTTTATCCTCTTTTTCAAATCAAAGATAATGGAGGTGTTGTGTTTTATTAGAGTATCTTCCTTCCCTACTTATATGCATGAATGTTATCTATTGGTTATAATTTGGGGAACCAAATACCAGAAAAACACATTTCTCCATCACTATTCTTCTGGACCATATCTTGTTAGTACCACTGATTAGCTTTGTGTGTCAGATGGCCAAATCTCTGGTTCACATTTTTATTTGTCTCCTTTTAGAGATTGTCTGCATTATACAAATTGCATCTTTTGAGCAAAAGTATAGTAGGTACAGGATGGAATTACTGACTCAGGGAAAGGAATTGATGGCAAATGCCTTTTCTGATAGTAGGGCTCATGTGACTATTCAACATGTTGGTACAACTGAGCCTAGGTAGCATCATTACAGAGCATACTCTTTGAAAATTGAATGAATTTTTGTTTATGGTAAACCTATTGTCTTTTTGTCAATACCTATAGTAGGTGAATTTGAGCCTGTTTTGGTCTTAAAATGTCAAGAGAAACTGTAGTGAGTGTTTTGTCAAGATATTTGATATTAGTTCTCTTCCTTGTGCCAGTAATTCCATTCCTACACCTTACTATACACTTACTAAAAAGATGTGTTATTTGTATGATGCAGACAATGTCTAAAAAGAGACAAATAAGGGTGTGAATGAGAGATTTGGCTGATCTGACCCAGCACAACTAGTGAAGCCTGCTTTGCCTGAGATGAAGGCTGAGGCTCCCACATTTGCTGGCCATGACAAATCGAAATGAGAGAACCTGTCCTTTGTGTCCAATTCAGTGGCATAGATTAAGACCTAGCCATAAACCAGCACTGGTTTCTGCTCCTGATGACACCATTATCATTTTTAAACTTATCATTTATTCATTAAAGCAGCCCCAGAGCTTATGGGGTTGTTGACAGAACATAAATACAAACATAAAACTAAATCACAATCAAGGTCTTTTAGAGCTGCCTGGGACTTCAAGGTCAACTGGTCCAATCCCCTGTTGAAGTGATGTAGTCATCAGATTCTTTACTTCTGTCCTCAAAGTCTTTATTTCTAAAGTCTCTTCTAAGATGAAAGACCTCCATGAGGAACTCACTAGCTTTTATTCTTTTATCTGGCCCAAGAGAAAATGTCTCTTAAATTTGCCTTAAGTAATACTAGTTAAGTAAAATTAAGTTGCCTGAAGTTTGTCACACTGCAGCCGAGACCCCTCTGTTTCAGGCTGTGGGCATGCCTCCCTATGGACCTCACATCCTCTGCTCTTTTCAGGCCCAGTTTGAATATGATGACTTCTCCTCAGTTCTCTTCCTACATTGAGTTTGCTAGCTGTTTGGTCATTGATGTCACCTAGCTGGGCACCTTTTCCAAAACATCCATGCTTATCTTTAATTGATATGTAGTGCTGGGTAAAATGATAGCATATAACTGTATTGAATAGTAAGATAAAAATCCTTTCATACATATACACCCTAACACACATACACATATGCACGCTCCTTCAAGTTATATGGCATTGCACACATAACAACTTCTCTGGGCTTCAATTATTTTCTGTAAAATGATGGGTTGGACTAGACAGTATCTATGAGCCTTTCATGGATCTGTTCTGATAGATGAAGACTAAACACTTACGCTTTCAAAGTGAATACAGAAAGTAATTGTACTCAGATATTCCCTGACAAATTGAATCATTTGAGTAGGATGGAAGAAAAAAGTTTTGTTATAAATCTCTTCCCTAGAAGCAATTTGCCTGTGTACAGCCTGCACCTGATTTCCACTCTTTTAGGAAGCCTTACTTATAGGCCTTGGATGTACTTAATTGGTAAAATAAAAGCTCTTGATGAGTTGGATAGCATGTTAATGCATGGTCTACTTTAAGTACTTTAGAACTGGAAGCTAGATTTTTTTCCTGCTGCCAATGTTATCTTTGATACAATTCATTTCTCTTTGCCCATTTTTCTACCTGTGAACAGGGATCCCATGCTACTTTACAGTAAGTCTGTAAACCAGATAACATACTGCATTTGAATTCCACCACATGTATAGTTCAGAAAGCTTTGGTGTGCCTGGGTGGCTCAGTTAAGTGTTTGACTCTTGGTTTCAGCTCAGGTCATGATCTCAGGGTTGTGAGATCAAGCCTCATGTCAGGCTCTTTGCTCAGTGCTGAGCCTGCTTGAGATTCTCTCCTTTCTCCTCTGCTCCTCCCCCTGCTCATTCTCTCTCTCTCTCAAATAAATAAATAAATAAAATCTTTAAAAAAAAAGAAAGTTTTGTAGGTCACAGTTTTTTACATGCATGTAGATGATCTGAACTAGATTACATCCTCTTGAGAGTAGTAGTTAAGGCCAGCATTCCCCTCTGACCTTTACCTTAGCATACCATAGGATTCAGTAAGGCTTGGTGAGTGGTTAAGAGTATGCCAGAAACCCTTTTCCAACATCAACCTTAAAAGAAAGAAAGAAAGAGAGAAAGAGAGAAAGAGGAAAGAAAGAAAGAAAGAAAGAAAGAAAGAAAGAAAGAAAGAAAGAGAAAGAAGAAAGAAAGAGAAAGAAAGAGAAAGAAAGAAGGAAGGAAGAAAGAAAGAAACAAGATTTCTAATAAGGAATTTGAGTTTTATCTCATTTTTAACTTTTTTTTTCCTTTTTACTATCAACAATCAAGGCGAACAAACTTAACATTCTACAATGTTTAAAGGGAGAGAAAAAAGGGAAACAAGATGGATAAGCTGCAGAGCACCATGTATGAAATATAAATGTCTGAGTAGTACTTATTCTTGCAGCAAATTCTAAGATGTGGTTTTCTAGCTGTTTATATTTTGTGACTATAAAAAAAGGATAAAGTTGTAGGTGAAAAATGAACAATGAGGTTATGGAAGATGCTTACAACATTATTTTCATTGTTTAAAAAAAAAAAAAAACAAAATCAGCCTAAGCTAAAATGTCTTGCTGATGTCCCTAAAATATTCCATCTTTGGACAGAACCATTAACTATTTTTAAAAAGCCAATAATCAATAAGTCTTAATTTGTTGCACTGACATTTGTGCAGGTTTCATCTAGATGAAATTAATTAGAAAGAAAATGGTTTCTCAGCGATTGGCGAGAGGAAGGGAGTCCGTGGCAAGATAAGTTTGACCCTGTGTCGTAGAAACATTTTAATGAGGTTAAGCCTCAGCGTATTTGGATCTGGCTGCTTGTTGAGTGTGCACTGACATTTCTAATGGGCTACTAGAAGCTTCTGAAATGGGCCAATGACTTTGAAGGCATTTTGTGGGTCACTGAAGTTCTAGGTAGATAAATTATAATTAGACTGAATAAAATGTATATAGTTTGTGAAATGAACATCTGGGGGAAAGAATTGTGAAGAACAATTTCACCAAGAAGACAGTACTCCTCCCTTCACATTTCTCAGCTGATACTTTAGTTTCTGAACACCATTAATTGAAGTCAAATCCTAATTTGTTGGTACCAAAGGACACCATTCCTGTATGAGGGATCCTCTGCTCAGCCTTACCTGTGCCATTCACCGGGCAAAACCAGGGTCTGAGAAGAGTAGGGAAGAGATATTCATCCCAGAGCTCTCAGGGGATAGCACTTGCTTTAATTGCTTTAGGAATCCTTCATATCAATGAGACTAATGGAATTAGACAAGGTTCATCATTAACCTAAGTCTCCAGGGTAGACCATAAGTACCTGGACACTGAGGTTTTTAGCTTTGGCGTTACATGTCACTTGGAAGAAATGCTAAGCCGCCTGGCAGGTCAGTTCTGTTTAGTCCCAGGGCCTGCAGAGGGGTGGTGGAGGCTGAACTTGGGGGTATCCCTGATCTCAACATGACTGCTCTCTTTTAAATGGTCTTTTCCAATGTGGGGCTCTTTTCTCCTCCTTGTGTGACCTTGCTTTCCCTCTTGGGCAAACTCAGAAGGACACTTTCTGTTGGGCAAGGGCTCTCCCAGCAGTTATAAGATGATAGCAGTCAAGTGAACAAGGAGGAGACAAGAAGACTAAAAAAAAAAGAGTCATGGAAAACATATATTTATGAAAGTACCTGAGGTTTATGTGACACTTAGAAGAGGTTGTGAGCATCAACAGGGTGTCCACTGCCTTTGGGTTGCCTTTGTTTACAGTGATAACAGTTAGGAGAGCAAACATCTATTTTGCAATCACTGTATACCAAGTACTGTGCTAAATGTTTTACATGCACTACTTTCTTTAACACTCACAGAACCCCACAAGACACTTTACAGAAAAGGAACTTAGGCACAGAGAATTTAAGGAACTTACTGAAGGTCACACAGTTGGCAAGTACTTGAAGCCAGTCTGACTGCATTTTGCTCACCAATTAGATCTGTTGTGAGTCATCCAAGTTGGCCTCACTGCTAGAGAACATCTTTCTGTGGTAGAGTATTAAAGGGATGAATAATGGCTTCCTAGAGGGGATGGTAGATAAGATTGAGTAAGAAAATCAAAAAGAAAGACTATAAAAATGAAGGGAAATCAACATTAATGATGGTGACACATGACACCATGGAGAAAAGAGAATTTCTGCATCATTAGAGCTACACAATTGTGAGATTCTTCACATAGAGGGTGAACCTGTGTTTCTCTAAATGAGAGCCCTCCAAAGGCACATGGGGTGGGGTGACAGGAATCCAGATAATTCCCCAGAAAAGTGGAGTGTCTTGCAGGTGGGAGAAGGGAGACAGTGACATGTGTAACCAAATATAGTTCAATCAGAGGTGGGCTGCCATCTGGGATCATAAACTTAAAACATGGCAAAATAGACTGCAAGACTGAAAACACACAACTCCTCCCAGTTCTGCTGATTTGCATACCTTCATTCAAAATTATTAAGTTAGCTTCCACTGTGTGTCACAAACTAGGGAGACAAAAGTAAATGAGATAGCAACTTTGCCTTCAACGAGCTCAAGGTTGAAAAGACATAAAAGCAAAAATTGCAGCAGAAGGAAACTTGTGATGGATGCTAAAACAGAGATATAAAAATGTCACAGTTCAGACCCAGAAGAGGTAGAGGTCAGCCCTATATGGGGTAGTGTTTAAAGTCTCAGAACATGTAATATTTATAAATGAAGAGAAGCACTAGGTAGAAGTAGGGAAGAGGGGAGATTTGGGGAAGAGAAAAGGAGAAATGGAGTCCTCTAAATGATTTTCAGTTTTGGGTAGGAAGTCAAAAGTCTTGTAAGTAGAGGGAGAATTTTCTTCTTCCCTGTTAGTTTGTTAAAAGAAAAGAGGGCATGGTTAGTGAAGAATAGATTATGGATGATATTGAGGAGAAGGATTTGTCTTCCCAACCTACCTAAGAACTGATGGATAATGACCAAGGACACATTCCAAGGCTGTGTTTGATTAAAGACCCACAAGCTTGCTATAGAACCTTTCAGCCAGAGTAGGAGAGAGAAACATAAGCTTGGGAAGTTGGACACTTGGAAGGATGGTGTGTATGATTTGTGAAGAAAAAGCATCATGGTTCACCTGAAGAACTATATGATGGGGAATCGGATGTGGGATTTTAACTCAGGTTTTGCAATGAATTAGTTATGTGACCTTGGGTAACTGACTTCCCCTCTCTGGATCTCAGTTTCACTTCACTCCCTGTAAAATGAAAGGGTTGGACTGGATGGCCATTAAGTTTCTTTGCTGTGACACATTCTAATTTTCTTTTATTCTAATTCTCTGGGAAATGGGTCAAGAATAACATAGCTTCCTAGGGTGTGGGCAAGAGGTTACATACAATAAAAAATAGCATAACATGTAGTGCCCACACTATGCCAAATACATTGTTCAGTGAATTTATAAATGAATTCATGAACTGCTTCAACTGGTAATGAGCCTCTTGCCCTTGAAAATATCTGAACAGAGGCTGGATTACCCCTGAAGAAAAGAGTTGAGGAGGGGATGTGATATTGAGAATCTTCTCCTTTGTCTCTGGTGGCTTTCCTGGAGAGTTCTTCATCTCTTTCACCAGTTTCTTAGTCGCAAACTTCTTAGGACTTCACCAGTCTTAAACCTGTGATACCAAGAGTGCCCCCTCATGCTTTCTTGGAACCAGTGGGGTGTTGAGCTGTCCCAGGGAAAACCAGACAACAGACCCAGCCTAGGGAAGAGCTATTTGTTCTAGAAAAGTACATCAGGACACCCAAATGTCCTCTCTCAGCCAAGAGACATGAAGAGTCCCAAAAGTGGTGAGGTGGTGTGAGGAAGCCACCAACACCCTCTTTCTTAAGAGGTTGCTTCTACCACATTTCTTATATCAACAAATTCTGTACTCTCGGTTGCCTTTATTTTCAAAGGGTCGTTTTGGAGTTTGTGCCTCTACATAGTACATGGAAAGAATAGCTTCCATCCACCCGTGTGGGGCTGTTGCATTATTCTGCTGACTTTTTTTTTTCCCCCTGGGTTTGCCTGGGTAATGTTCTTCCCTTACAAATTTCATCTCACTGCACTGTGCATCGAAACGACGCAGTTATGGAGCACACAGGGAAAAAAATTATAATGCCATTAAAAGTTATCATAAATTTCAGATCAGCATCACTTCTAATCCGATACACAATTTTACTGCCTCTATAAAGTAGGTGATTTGCAGTGGTCTGAGGCGTCTCCTGGAGCGTTTTACTTCTTTTTAAATTAAACACACCAACTTTGTGCTGAATTCAGAGTATGGACATAAAAAAGGGGGTAAAAAGGAGAGGGAAGGGACATCAGATGGGAATTGCAATTGAATCTTTATATATGCCATCTTGGCACTGTGGTACTAAATATAGTGCCAGGTAAATAGATGTGCTGAAATATTCAGAATAAAAAACAAATGTTCCAATAGCAGAAGCAGTGAGCCCCGAGAATGTTTCCACAGTGGGTGTGCTTAAAATAATAAAATACTGTTGTTTAAAACTACTCAATCCTAGAAAACCCTATGTTGTAAAAAAATATATAGTGCTGGTATATGTGTGAGGGGCTATGTATGTTGAACATATATATGTATATAAAAACTCCTAGGAAATTAAATAGAATATAAGGGGCTTGATTTTACTGGTTGGAAAGTTACACTGATTATTTCTTTGAGGTACATTAACTCTTTCTGAAAGCTTAGGACATCAGAAGTTGTCATTTACTAAATGGCTATGGAGTGTTTTAAAATGTAATGTCCTCTGAAAAGGCTGATCTATTAGCCCATCCATGTAGAGATGTGTATACTTGTGTACATAGAGAGAGGTGGTGCACACCCAAGTACTAGTACAAAAAGGAACTACATTCATGAGGTTTCTGGTTGAAAGCATTTGATCGAATTGTGACATTGTTTCTCCCCAACACCCAAATGCAGTTGGTCATTCTTAACTACTGAAAAAAATGTTTTCTAAGTGTCTACTTTATGCAATACTCTGAGTTAAATACCAAAGATACAAAGAAGAAAAACCCCATAGGTCCTACCCTCAAGAAGCTCACAGTCTAGAAGGGGGACTTTATGGGAAGTAAACTCGTTTATAGTCGAGTGTTTCAATGCTATGATAGATTTAAATGCTTACTGGGAGTGCACAAAGAGGAAGACATGTGTCTGTTATGATAAAATGGAATATAGATAAACTGCGTCTTGTATCTCTTGCAACTTGGGTCTAAGTTTTCCAGTCCAAATATTTTTTAGCAATGTTAATTGATCAGTTAACAAATAATATACCAAACAAATATATATTCAACTCTGGCTACTGTATATTATTTATTTCCATGTCCCTAGAGCTTAGCACAGTGTTTGGAACAGTCATAAATGAACTAAGCATATTTTGAATTAATGAAGCTGGTGATACAAAGATGAATAATAATACCCAGCATATAATACACTTTACATTTGAAAGGTATTCTTACTTAGGTTATGCCATTTAGTCCTCTACAATGAGGTAAGTATTATTTCTACTTTATAAGTGAAAAAAACAGAGATTCTGTGAGGAGCAGTGATTTCCCCTAAATACAGTTCCCCAGGCTGAACTAAATCCAGATCATCTCATTGCAAGTTCTGCCCTGGTTCTACACCAGCTGGGTTGTGATGCATACTCACAGATCTTGGCATGGATAAGTTATGTGTTGGGCCCCTGGGAGGGCTGTGACAAGATGTTGTGTTATAATGGCTGACTCCAAGTAGAACCAGAGGACCTGGACATAGTTGCCTATAAACTGTAGTGACTAATAATTGCTGTTGTGATGTCCTGTGGATTCACTGTAACAGATCAGATGGACAGTAAATTTTGACCATGATGCAATGAGTAGAGTAAGTTAACAGTGCATAACATTTATTGGACATGTAATACCTATCAGCACATTATAATCTCTCTTAGTCCTCACTATAATCCTATAAGGTAGGTACTATGATCATCATCCCTATTTTACAGATGAAGAAACTGAGGCAGAAAGAGATTAAGAAATTTGTTACATAGAAGAACATGCTGGAGTCAGGATTCTAATCCAGATGGTCTAATTACAGAGTTTGTTGCTCAGAAATAACAGGACATCATTTATTTATCTAGCTTGTATTGATTGGGCTGGGTGTCCTAACTGTTATTGTTAGTGTGCTATGCTCAAAGATAGTTGATGGAGCTGAAACATGACCTTACATAAGGAGTAGTCACTATTGTGTAGAAATTAATGAATGAATGAAGCTGTTTCTAGATATATCAGCAGAGAATGGTATATTGCTGATCTCATGAAGGATAATCATACACATTTCATAATATTTTATATTTTGAAAACAGGTTATATTTGTATAGCAGTGTTCACGAAGTTGGAGCTCCTGATATGAAATACAATCTATTGTGAACTCTAAATATCTATTAACTACATAATTAATACATTTAGTAAATTAATTATCAAACATTTTTTAAGTGCCTACTACTGTACTAGATACTCTGATAGGTGTTTATCATAGTACTATTGCCTTTAATTAAGTCAGAGCATCTTACCTGAAACATACAGATGTTTAGCATTTAAGTGAAAGTAAGTACCAAGAAATTTGGTTGTTCTTCATTCCCATGAATGTTGGGTATATTTAGTTTTGACCTGTAGTTAAGATTCTGTTTAAACACAAGCTGGAACTGGTTGAACTTGGGACAGATGTAAAGTCTTTCATCTTGCCTAATTTGGGGGTACTTCTTGAAGGGGATGAAGTTTTGACGATAGAGTTTAGCTGGCTTCAGGGGAAGAAGAGTTGTTTCAGCTGTGGGACTGTGTCCTGTGTCTGGCATCTCCTCAGAGTCCTTGACAGATGCACATTTACCATCTATCTGAGGGAGGCTGGGATTCGTGACACCCTGAAGTCAAGAGCTTAAATAAAAGTACAATTGGCAGTGATGAAATTAGGGCCAGGGAAAGAGTATATCATTAATTAGTCATTAATTAGTGAACTTATTAATTAAACAATAATTCATTTCACTTTGTAATGGTTACTTTAAAATAGTTTTAAATAGCTTTCAGATACTTGGTGAGATGACCCAACTAGGCTTAGGGAATAGGAGTAGAATTTTTTTAAATGGCACTTTAGGATTCAATTCAAATTAATGAAACCATTCTGTTAGCAACAGATATTAGCATAGCTTCCTACTGGAGACCAGAAATTTTTATGTAAGAAAATCTCTATAACAGATTGGATCAGTTAGGAAGGTTATTTAGTTGCAAGTAACAGAAAGTCTGACTTATAGTGATTTTTAAAAAATAGGATTTTAAAAATATATTTACATTTAATATAAATAGATGTCTCAGATGCCCAGAGATGGAGAGCTGATGGATTTGGTTCAATGTTTCGGTGAAAAAAAGACCTGGTGCTCAAATTTCAATTTAGTTTTCCCAGGGTTGTAATATGGCTTTACTGAGTCAGAACCTAGGTTCCATTTAAAGATGGGAAAAGAGAGGTGGAAGCCAGCCACACTGTGTACTTTTATATAAAAGAGCAAAAATTTTCTGAGAAATCCCAGCAGACTTCAGCTTCATCTCATTGTCCAAAGTTGTGTCACTTGGCTACTCTTAGCTGCAAAGAATGCTGGGAGAATGAGCATTCACATGTTCTAGACTTTGTATAGAGTCAAGGGAGAAGGGGTTTGGGAATAGACGTTGAGTCAGTTAGCCTCCAGTGAGGCCTCATAGATGCATGCACAAATCTTATTCCAAAAGGAGTTAATCTATAGAATTAAAATATTGTCTCTAAAATATATTATGCAAAGTTTCAAAGACATCCAAAAATAGAGACAATGATATAATAAATCTTCATGAACCCATCACCCATCTTCAATTAATATTAACTCATGGCCAGTACTGTATCATATGTATCCCTACCATAAAAAAATATCTCTGGTTATTTTAAAGCAAATCCTAGACATTATATCATTTTATTCATAAGTATTTCAGTATATGTCTCCAATTGTTAAGGACTATTTAAAAAAAAAACAACCATATTACCACTATCACCCCAAAATTAAATTAACAAAAATTCTTTAATATTATCAAATATATAATTAGTATTCACAGTTTCCTAACCATCTCATATTTTACAGCTTGTTTGAATCAATATATAATGTTTCCTTTTCTTTGTATTATTATTTTTATGATTTCAGATCATTTTAAATTTACATATTTAATGGTGGTGATTTTTTTCTCATTATAGACAAATGCTTATGCACTCAAGCATTTTGAAGTACTTACAAAAGTCAAGATTTATTATGGCAGCCTAAGGTTTGAATACTTGTACACAAAGAATCATACTCTATAGGGTCTACTAGATTTTGAGTATTGCTTCCTAAAGTCTGGCTTGAGGGTTGAGAGATTGGAAAGTAGGCATATTCTTTTGGAGCAGCTTTGTGCATTAAGATATCTTAAACTATAAGCTGTACATAAACTTCCAAGTTCAGGGATAATTTGAAGTCTGTGTTGGAGGTGGTAACACAGATGTAATGCCCTTCCTTTTTTTTTTTTAATTTAAATTTAATTTAATTTAATTTAATTTTTTAAATTAACATATAATGTATTATTTGTTTCAGGGGTACAGGTCTGTGATTCATCAGTCTTACACAATTCACAGCTCTCACCATAGTACATACCCTCCCCAGTGTCCATCACCCAGCCACCCCATCCCTCCCACCCCCCACCACTCCAGCAACCCTCAGTTTGTTTCCTGAGATTAAGAGTCTCTTATGGTTTGTCTCCCTCTCTGGTTTCATCTTGTTTCATTTTTCCCTCCCTTCCCCTATGAGCTTCTGTCTTGTTTCTCAATTCCTCATATCAGTGAGATCATATGATACTTGTCTTTCTCTAATTGACTTATTTTGCGTAGCATAATACCCTCTAGTTCCATCCACGTCGTTGCAAATGGCAAGATTTCATTTTTTTGTTGGCTGCATAATATTCCATTGTATATATATACCACATCTTTTCTATCCATTCATCTGTTGATGGACATCTAGGCTCTTTCCATAGTTTGGCTATTGTAGACATTGCTGCTATAAACATTAGAGTGCAGGTGCCCCTTTGGATCACTACGTTTGAATCTTTGGGGTAAATACCCAGTAGTGCAATTGCTGGGTCGTAGGGTAGCTCTATTTTCAACTTTTTGAGGAAATCCATACTGTTTTCCAGAGTGTGTAATGCCCTTCCTAAATCCTACTCAGGCTTATTGTAAGTTTGCTTATTCAAAATCAAGAGTTAGTGAAGGCCTTTCTAAATGACTTGAAGTCTTGAAGTCATAAATGAAGAAACTGATAAAATTGAGTACATAAAAATAAAATACTTGTATATAAATAGAAAGAAAGAAAACCTCAAAACATAAACAAATTTAAAGACAAATAACAAATTAGGGGAAAATGTACCACTCATATCCCAGACAAAGGGCAGTCATCAGGCAAGGGATGATGGTGCTTGAATTGGGGTTGTGTGGTGGGGACAGAAAGAAGTGAACTGACTTGGGGTATATTGTGGAAGTGGTGCCAATGGGATTTGCTGATGGGATGGAATTAAGACATGAGGGAGAGAACAAATAAGGGATGAGTTCTAGGAAAATGGTTGGAAAATAAGCAATTCTCTAAGAGAAACGAAGATGTAAGAAGTAGTGGGTTAACTGTTCCCCTATGAATGCCAGGAACATAATTCATTTCAGTGAGTATACTGAAATAGCCATAGGTGATGGCCTTGCCGTCCCAGGTCATGGATGAACGATTTTAGTAAATAGGTAGAGTCAGATATTTGTTGTGTAGGAAATAATAGTTCTGGAGTTGGGAGGGCTGTAGTGTTCTGACTCTGCCCTTTACTACCTATGTGATCCTAGGCTAACTTGCCAACTCAGCCTCTCTGAGCCTCTATTTCCTCATAGGTAGAATCAGTCTAATAATACCCTAATCATGAATTTGTCTCGGAGTATAGATATAGACTTTTGTTATGCTTCCTAATTATGTAACATTTATCTGGTGATTTATTTCAACTAACAATTTGGTTAAAAAAAATCCTATATTTATAGAACTAGGATTGCATGCCTAAAAATTACTAAATAAGAGGCTTTTTCTTTACCTTTCAAGAAAGCAGGACTCCTTAGAGTAGCCATTTGTCAAGGATCTTGCATGATGGTATGCCTCCATCTTTAATGCCAATTTTGATTATCCTCAATGTTGTGTTTTGTTAACTGGGAAAGACTAAGGAAACACCCTCAGTGGGAAATATCAGATCTCTGTCTATTTAAAAATAGATTTATTGAGGTTTTACTTACATACAATATTTAAAGTTTACTGCACATATTTAAAGTTTACAATTTGATAAGTTAGACATATACATACACCCATGAAACCATCACCAAAACTAAAATAATGAATCTATTCGTTGCCCCCATAGGTTTCTTTCTGCCTCCTTGTAATTTCTCCATTTCATTTCTCTCCATATCACCAGCCCCAGCTCCAGTAAACTATTGATCTTCTGTCCCTATATATTAATTATATTATCTAGAATTTTATGTAAATGTAATCATATAGTATTTATTCCTTTATTGTCTTGCTTCTTTCACTTAGTATGATTATTTTGAGATCCATTCATGTTATTGCATGTATTACTAGTTCATTTTATTGCTGAGTAGTATTTCATTGTATGGATATTTCAGAAAGTATTTATCTGTTAATCTGCCAGTGGACATTTGGGTTGGTTTGAGTTTTTAGCTATTAAGAATAAAGCTACTATGAACATTTACAAACAAATGTTTGAGTGGAAATATGTTCTTAAGTTCTTTGTGTAGATCCATATTTCCATCTGCTATTATTTTTCTTCAGTGTAAAGGATCTCTCCTAACTTTTGTTTCCCTGTAATTTAGGTCTGTTGGTGATCAGTTCTTTCAGCTTTTTCTCAAAACATCAATTTCTCCCCCCTTTTCCCTTTCAAATCCACCAGTTTTTTTGTTGTGGGTTTTTTTTTTTTGGTAAGATATTTTTGCTGGGTAGAGAATTCTAGATTAATTTTTTTCTTTAGTACTTTACAGATTGATCTATCTTCTTGCTTATCCATGGGTTTCTGTTCCTGTTCTATAGAGGGCCAATCTTCTTGTATCCAATTAAGAAGCTTAGTGATTTTGTTAATTTTGGCCATTCTAACTGGTGTAAGGTGGTATCTCATTGTGGTTTTGATTTGTATTTCCCTGATGGCTAGTGTTACAGAAGGGGGTGGGTGGGGTAACCGGGTGATGGGTATTAAGGAGGGCACATGTTGTAATGAGCTCTGGGTGTTATATGCAACTAATGAATTGTTGAATACTACATCAAAAACTTATGATGTACTATGTGCTGACTAGCTGAACATAATAAAAAAAAGGAAAAAAAAGAAGCTTAGTGATCAAGTTTAGTGATCATTTTGTCTGTCATCTCCATTCTGCTATTGAGTCTATCTATTGAGTTTTAAATTTCACTTATATTAGTTTTAAATTCTAAAATTTCCATTTGTTTCTTCCTAAGGTCTTACATTTCTTTGCTGATACTTTTTATTT
Source organism: Halichoerus grypus (assembly GCF_964656455.1). NCBI lineage: Eukaryota > Metazoa > Chordata > Mammalia > Carnivora > Phocidae > Halichoerus > Halichoerus grypus. Next base: position 122,191,274 of record NC_135712.1, on the reverse strand, counting down.
TTCTATTTGTTTTTGTCCATATTATTTTTTTGAGCATTTAAAAGATTAGCTACCTTTAAGGCTTTGTCAGATAATTCTACCATCTGTGTCATTTTGGTGGTGATATTTTTGTCTTTTCTCATGTGAGCTGATACTTACCTTGTTTATCATGTGCTGAGTAATTTTGCATTGTATCCTGGGTATTTTGATTACTATGAGACTCAGTCTTGGTAAAGACTGTGAAGAAAGTTGATATTTTTGTTTTAGAAGGAAATTGATCTGGTTAGGTTCAGGCTGCTAGTTTCAATCTGTTTTCTGTGAGCAGTGTTTCCAATATCTGTTAAATTTTCAGAGCCTTAGCAGTACTCTTTGGATTTGGCCCATGTGTATGCCACCTAATGGCCTATCTGGAAGCTGAGTGATGGTTTATTTGTTTTCAAATTATTGGTATGCTATTTAGGATTAGACCCAAGCATGATCAGGGCTGAGTTCAGGAGTTTGTAAAAACTTTATGGGTTTGCATTTCCAAGTTCCTCCTTTTTTGCCATCTTCCAAGTACTTTTTTGTTTTCCGGGGCTCCCCTTTTCAGTCTTCTATCCAGAAATCTAGGGGCATTAGTTATTCCTGTCTGCTGCCTCTGCTACTACTCCTATGTCCAAAATCAAGTAACAAGGACAGGAGAGAGAACGAGCAAGAGTGAGAGCGTGAGAGCAAGCAAGCAGCTCCATTGGTAGAAAAAATTTAAGCTCCGCTCAAAGTTTTGGCTCCTGAGGACTTCTGTTGCTGCTACTACTGTGGGCTTGTTTGGAGGCTGGGGTGCTCAAGAATGGAGCAAAGAAAAAAAATTGGGATTTCTATACTCCATCTGAGCATTGGGAGTTCTATTTCCCTCTCTTGGAACCAGAACTACTAAAGCTACTCCTGAGCATTCTCTGTACCTAGGTGCCAACTTTTGAGTTTAGGGTTGCATTGAGATAAGGTTGGGGAATATTGGTGGGAAAAAGGGGTAACCTTACCCTGCTTCAGTGATACTTTGAATTCTCTTCTGCTTGCTACTATTTAATTTTCAGTTTTCAGACAGCTTTATCATGTATTCTGTCCAGGTTTTAAAGCTGCATTCATTGGGAGAGCAAGATAGTGTGCGCCTATTTCACCTTACCCCAAACTACAACCTTCAACCCTATTTTTTTCCCTTTTTAAAAAATTTTATTTTATTATGTTATGTTAGTCACCATACATTACATCATTAGTTTTTTTTAAGTCAGTAATAAGTATTTTATTTTTTAAATTTTTTATTGTTATGTTAATCAGCATACATTACATCATTAGTTTTTGATGTAGTGTTCCATGATTCATTGTTTGTGCATAACACCCAGTGTTCCTTGCAATACATGCCCTCCTTAATACCCATCACTGGGCTAATGCATCCCCCCACCCCCCTCCCCTCTAAAACCCTCAGTTTGTTTCTCAGAGTCCATGGTCTCTCATGTCAACCCTATTTTTATATGATCTGGTCCTATAATTTCTAAAACACTTACAATGCTAATATTGTTTATCCCCTCTCTGGCTTCAAAGTAGTAGTTATTTTCTCCTTTTTTGTTGTTTTCTGTTTCCTCTACATTCTAAGAGAGCTTCCTAAGTTTTTCTCCTACGTGAAAGATTTCATATTTTAAAAGTAGTTCTACTTTTTATTGTGTCAAAGGAGATTTTAGTGCTGTTAATTAATTTTTGGTCTCTTTTCAATAATTCCTCACCCCACCTATCTCCCTTTTGATCTCTTCCGGATCCACTTGTACCTCATGGGTTTCTGTTCCTGTTCTATAGAGGGCCAATCTTCTTGTATCCAATTAAGAATGCAGAACAATTTTCTAGGAATGTATTCTAGGTCCTACAGGAAATCATTTTTATAGTCTTCTCTTTGGATCTGCAGGATGCTTTTTTTTTTTTTTTTTTTTTTTTAGTTTTCTCCTTTAATAAGGGAAGAGCATTTCAAATCTAGTGTTGTGGATAATACATACATAGCATTTCAAATCTAGTGTTGTGGACAATACATAAATTCTAAATGGCCTTTATATTCACTCCTCAGTCAAATCTGTACTAGAGGAGACGTTGATGTAGGTGTCTTCTGTAAAGTTCCTAGTGCTCAGTGGGCTTTATCCAGGAGTTGCCAGATTTAGCAAGTAAAAATGTAGTACACCCAGTTAAATTTGAACTTCAAAAATATAGGACATACTTCTATTAAAAATTATTCATTCTTTATCTGAAATTCAAATTTAGCTGAATGACCTGTATATTATTTGGCAACCATAATCCAGAGTGACGGGGCCAGAATGAAATAGTCTCATCTCCCATTCCTTCTATTTACCTCCATAACAAGAAAGAGAGAGTTCATGGGGCGCCTGGGTGGCTCAGTCGTTAAGCGTCTGCCTTCGGCTCAGGTCATGATCCCAGGGTCCTGGGATCGAGCCCCGCATCGGGCTCCCTGCTCGGCGGGAAGCCTGCTTCTCCCTCTCCCACTCCCCCTGCTTGTGTTCCCTCTCTCGCTGTCTCTCTCTCTGTCAAATAAATAAATAAGATCTTTAAAAAAAAAACAAAAACAAAAACAAACAAAAAAAAAAAAAAAGAGAGAGTTCATGAAGAACAGAGAGAGTCTATGAAAAGCCACAATCTTCAGGGTGTTCCTTTCTCCTTCTTCTCTGTAAGAAAAATCTCTATCATATCGCTTCTGAGCAGTCACAGGTGGTCCAATTTATGCTAACAAAGAAATAAGTGTTAGGCTTCATTCACATTGACTGTGATTTATATTTATTTACATTTTTATGGCCTTGATGTCATTCTTAAAAGATCCTACTTTAAAATTGTATATTAGGCACAAATCAGAGCCAAGTTTTTTGGAAGAATTTTTAGAAGTCATGGTCTCTGGTATCTAGACTAGAGGGGGAACAGTGTAAAGACGAAGAAATAAGTGGTTGTTTGGTAAATACAGGTATGCCCTGCTTTTGAAAGTTCATATTATGCCACTTAGCTTTTATGAAAGACCTACATTAGTGCCTGTTTTCACTAACCTGAAAGAAATCCAAAGATTTTTATGTTTATGGAAAAAAGATAAAAAACAAAAATAGTATTCAGTATTTGTTTTACAGTGAGCCATTACAGAGGCAGCACATACCCTGAGCACTGAGAGTGGCACCCCTAAACTCTTTCCCCAGGAACTATACTCAGCATCTCAGCACCAAGCTACCATAGCTTTGAATTGTGTCTGTGCGCTTGTGTGCTTTATTTCCATCTATTTTGTGCATCTGTTAGCAAGATGTGTCCTAAGATATCAGAAGAGCCTAAGAAAGGTTATTTTTTGGGTCTGGGAATGCCCCCCCAATTTTTCCATATAAATTAATGGTAATTGTTCTTCACTTTATGCTATTTGATTTCATAGGAACACTCTACTTTCGGATAGTGGGGTAAACCTGTAATAGAGATAGCAAGGAGATAGAAGCTTTAGATAGTTTATTATCTTCAATAAACTTCCCAAGCAGTTTGGGAGGGGTAGGCCAGGTCAAGCTTAGCACAAATGAAACAATTAGCAAACTAAGATGCAAATTATTATATGCTCCTGAGCTGTAAGTACAGGCTAGGAAAGCTACAAAAAGAATAAACTTTGTGTGCTTGGGAATCAGGACACAGGGTGTGGCTGGCTTATTTAGGTTTGAGAAAGTCTGAGTTGAACTTTAAAGAATGGAAAATATGACATGCTTGAGCTGGTATTTAAGCTGTGTCAGCACTTCTGACAAACAAAGGGTTAATATCCTTAATCTATAAGGAACGCCTACCAATCAATAAGAAAGAGATAAGCCCAGCAATTGAAAAATGGGCACAGGACATGAATAAATGACAAAAGAAGAAATACAAGAAGATAATAAATGTATGAAAAATGTCTAACCTCATCAGTATTCAGTGATAAGCAAATAAAAACAAGATACAATTTTCTGCCTACTCAATTGGGAAATACTTTTGAAGTGGTTTAGATGGGAATACCCAGTATTGGTGAGAATGCAGAAATGGGCATCCTTACACGCTGCCTTTGGGAGGGGAAATTGATTCTATATGTCTGAAGATATATTTAGAAATATATATCAAGAACTTTAAAATGGTTCCAAACTTTTGATGAGATAATAATGCCTCCAGGAATTTATCATTAGGAAATAATTACAGATGCGCACAAGGATCTGTATACCAGGATATCTGTTGCAGTATAATTTACAATACAACAATAACAAAAAGGAAAGTACCTGCATGTTCTACCGAGCAGAGATGGAATGGGGCATATAGTGGATGAATGCTAGAGAACCATTAGAAGTTATACTGTCAGAGAATGTTTAGTCACACAGGAAAATGCTAAAGGTTCATTGTAAAGATAGAAATGTGGGTAAAAACTTTAAATGCAGTGTACCTATTGTAAATCTAATTCTGTGAATGAAATAGATAACTGTATAGAAATATACTTGAAGGAAACGTACTTGAAGGAAATACACTACAGGATGTTAACCCTGAGTGGTAGGATTATGAGTGATTTAAATTTGCATATATATCTATATATATCTATAAACACTTATGAATATACATTATATTAATTTTCCATTATTTTTTTAAAGAAAAGCATTAGAAATCAGAAAGAAAAGCATACATGCTATTTGAAAAATGTATATATGCTGTTAAACATTATTTCGGTGGGAAAAAGCAACAAGTAAAATAATTACTTGTGTTGGTAAAATACCTGTTTAAGTTAATATTCAATTTTTCAACTGGTTGCTAAGGTACTGTGTATACATGGTTTAATAGGATTTCTTTTCTTTAGGAATTTTGAGGCTGCTGATTAGAACCAGCCAAAAATTGCTTACTATGCCATATAAATTCTGGGCATTCATACTCAGTCTCCAAGTTCAGGTAGAACCCCATCTTTGTGAAGGTACTATTCAAGTTATTTTCTCTTCTGTGCTGTCCTTGGCTTAGTCTACTCCATGTGGCTCTGAACCCTTTGTGTGAAGGACCTTGACTGATTCCTCCTTGAATTCAGTGGGCTCCATCTGTGGATGACATATAGCAGGTGCCCCAGCAATGCCGATTGGATGGTGAGTGAATGAATAAATGAATATGGAGAAGTGGCTCTTATTAGATAGTGTCTCAGCAAGTAGAAATATAATATCCTTAAAGGAAAGGTGGTGACTACACTGAGTTAATAGTGTTCTTAAAGCTGGACATTGGAATCATTAAATTTGGGGTTAAATACAGGCTTTATTCCTTTGATGCTGTGTGATGTTGAGCACGTCACTTAACTCATCTGAGCTTAAGTTTCCTGATCTGCAAGATGTAAAATAGACACTATCTTCTTTCGTGAAAGAGTACATACAGGGACTTCATAGAGTTCCTGGTGCATAATTCCTATTCAATTAATGGTAGCTGATAATGATGATCATCATAAATGATACCATAATTGACAAAAATAATTTGCTAAGTAAAATCCTCAATCAACTGGTTTAAGAGGTTTCCTCCTTAAAGTGATTTGTTTCCTTTTTCTCCCCACTTGTATTGATTTAGATATGTATCCAACCGAAGGAGACATTAAAGAGAACCACCTCTCAGTACCCCTTCCTCTACTTCTTTCCTTCAGGAAATTCCTTATTTCTAAATTGTAGAGCCTCAAGATCTGACTTATGTGACTGACCCGATATGTTGACTTCACACTGCTTTACACTAGTTTTGCTTTCAAAGTAGCTCAAAGGCGTGAACGAAGCCCACCCTTTGCCCCCTGCTCCTTCCTCTTTGTTTTCAGCACCAGAAACTGCTGGGTTGTGTCTCATCCCCCATTTGTCTTTGTGTTTGGCACATTTGGGGAAGCAGGCAGACCCTCAATCCCCTGGCTGGGAGGTGAAGACTTCCACCAGCTATTTTTAAGAAGATGCTTTGGTTGAGAATCGGAGAAACTGACCCTTATTTTGGTCTCCTGTGGACTTAGTTTCAGAGAAATGGAGTTCTGGGGGTATGAGTCTGGGGGGGGGGGGGGCCACTGCAGTCTTTCTCTGAGACACTTCTTTTCTTTGTTTGAATTTCAAGGTTACAAAAGTCAGGATTCAAGGATAACTATGAAAGATCAGCTGGTAAATGTGTTCACAAGTGAGAGAAAAAGAAAGCCAAATGAATGTTAAAACCTTTTTTGAAGCAGAACAGAAACAGAGCTTTTGATCCTTTATCACGGAACAACAAAACATTCGCATGATCTCCACGTGTCTGAGCTTTCCCGTGTCCCTCTGTGTGCACATGTATGTCCATATGCCCACACACAGACACGCATGGGCGAATTCACACACACTTTTCTCTAAAAGCTGTATCCCCCCCACCCCACGCACACACGGATTTCATTCTTTTCGTTTCTTTCTTTTCTTTTTTCTTCTCTCTATTTTTTTGATATTTCAAAGCTGGCAGTTCAGGAAATGGCTGGAACTGCCACATCTCTGTTCTTGCTAAAGAAATCAATGCTAATCCTATTACTGGCAGTTATCACCTATCCCAGAACTCACAGCTAAAAGAAAAAAACACACTGAGATGTCAAAGTAAGGGGAAAAAAAGGCCTGGGGAGGAGGGGGGCGCCCTTCATTCACTTTCAAATAGTGATTGTTTTCTCTCTCTTCTTTTTGATCATCTTTTTTTCTCATGTTAGCAGAGAAACCAAACTACAAAACACCTGTGCTCACACAACATTACGGGTCTGATTTAAAACCACATGAGTCCGAGTATGGGCTCTAATTTAGACTTATCTTTCTCCAGTGTGCCTTGACAAAGCACTGATAAAGAATATTTATCAAGGCTCCCAGTTTTATTAATAACAATAATAATGACACGTAGCATTTAATGATCACTGCAGACACTGTGTTAGGTGCTCTGTGCAAATCATCTTATGAAATACAATAAGCGTCTGATGTAGGTGTGATAAGCATTCCCATTTTAGAGATTTAGAGATTAAAGCATGAGTTTTCCTCATTTGAGCTGAGTGACCTAGGGAGGAAGAGGCAGAGCCTGGTTCTGCACCTAATTGGCTACAGTATGGTACCCATGCTCTCCCCACTGTCTTCCTCCACCTCTAGCCTTCCTCAACAAGGCAGCCCGTGAAGAGACAGGGAAACATTTAGGATCGGGAATTTGCCATTTCTGAGCTTTTGGGAAGTTTTTCAGAAAGTCAAACAAATCTGATACGGTTGGGTTCTTCCCTTCTTACGATGATAGCCATTCTCACATATGCATCTCTCATTCCTCCCTTTGATCCAGTTATATATAATCGGATATACACAGCTATGAGTGCTTGGGAATCTTTACAAAATAACAGAAGGGAGCTAATTCAACTGGATTAATTGGCACCAGCATCCTTAAATTGACAACCTACACATACTACTAGTCTGAAGATTACACTTTGAGAAGCAACCTTAGTGTGCAGTGTGCATATCATCTGGGAGCTTGTTAAAAATGTAGAATTCCAGGCCCCACCCCAGAGCTACTAAATCAAAACCTGCATTTTCACAAATCCCTAGGTGATTTCTAAGTATATTCGCATTGGAGAAGCACGGGTCTATGCTACCTCTGTCCTGCTGAAGAAAACCTCCCTTATGTTCGGACCCTACCCTTTTGTCTGTGAGTCCTGCACCTAGCACAATGCTTGGCCCACAATGGGAGCTCACAGATGTCCAATGAATGAATGACCAAATGAACCACCTATTTTGCCAATTGATAGGGAAGGACAACTCATGTGAACTATTCACATTCAAACAACTGTGACAGAGTTGGTCCAAAAGTGACTAAAGACATGCAAATACTTCATTCCGTCACCGGGCATATTTGCAGGCTCTTTGCTACTGGTTCTCATCTAGTGTCCCTGAGATATTCGATGCTTCAACTGTCCTTTAGTCAGTCCATTGATGTGTATTGAGTTGCAAGGAACTGTACTGAGCATGCGACCATAAGAGAAGGCAGGAATACTTTATGACAATGGGAAAAATGGCATTTACTTCTCTAGCATTGAGGATGGAAAATAACTTGTTTTCTGGATTGTTAAATGTCTTGTGCCAACAGGAAGGATTGTTCTGGGCTGGATTCCTGTTCCCCATGGACTATTTTCCCCTAAGATAAGAATGAATAATCATAAAATATTCATAATTTTTGTATGAATAATTATAATAAAATATTCATAATATTCATTATTTAGTAATTATAATAGAAGTTTCTAGGAACTTTATTGAATGTTTTACATGAATTATCCAATTCAATCCTAAGGCACCTATTGCTGTTTTGCATATGTAGATACTGAAGCCTAGGGAAGGAGTAAATGGCAGAATCAGAATCTGGACACAACTTTTTCTTTTTGTTCTAACCACTGCTTAATTCTGAGGTAGTCAGTTAGTAATATATTTCATATTATTCTTGGTTTCTCCTATACCAGGAATAAAATATTAATGTATAACAGGGACAAACGTGATCACTGTTTCAGTTCTTGCAATCTCCCTTTCTGCCTTTTTTTCTTCTGAGAAGAATTTTCTTCTTTGTTGTACAGAATCCAGGTAAAAAATAAAGCAGGAGAACCTTCTAAATGAAAGAAACCAGAAAAGCTAGAGGAAATGCATAATAAGCTGAAAGAAATGGTAATTAGAAAGGGAGAGAGAGGAAAGAGAAAGGTGGGGGGAGCAGAGAGACTGGGCACATGATAGTAGCCAGCATGTTTGAGGGTTAGATGTTGGAAAGGGGAAGGAGAAATATTTGAGGGCAGGCTGTGTTCTATGTGGAGGACACTGAAAGAGTAGTCCTGGAGAGAGAAGTTTCAAGTTTTCTACTCCAAATAAATTGCACATTTTCCTTTGACACCTAGTTTTTTGAGATACCTAATAAAATTTCAAACAGTTTATGTAGTACAAAGAATGAACCACATGGGACTATGAGATTTATTTGTTATAGTCCTGATTATTTATTATGAATTTATGATCCCTGATTTAGATTGTCTAATATTTAATAGGCATGTGCTGTAGGTGAGGCCTCTGTGGGCTCTGCTGGTTTTTTCTCTTTTACATTTTGTGCTTTGCAATTGCTTTAGGGCTGGTATTTTAAATCTAATTTATTTTATATTATAAAATTGTCTTGAGAGTTTAAGTGCTGGAAAACAAAACAACAAAAAAAATTGCCCTATGGGACTTTTAACTTCAGCTTCTTCTGCCCAGCTGTACTGATTGCAGATGCCCAGAACCTCACTGGTAACAAGGTGGAATGGGAGTCAGGGGTGGGAGAAAATGAGCTGGAGCCCACAAGGCCAATCATTATCACATTTCCTCACACAATCTGGAATTGCTGCCTTGCTCAGTTCTCTTAATTTTAAAAACCAAATAAGAAAGAATTTATCATACCAGTGTTAAATGCATATGATTGCCTCCATGGGGAAGATCTAATTCTCAGGACAGAGAGGTAGGAAATGCTGTTAAGTGTGACAAGCCCAAAGGCCATGCTGATCACTGTGATGCATTTGATTTAATCCTGGATGTTGGGGGACTTAGGAAGCTCAGCCTCAGCTCATGGCCCAAGTTCTCCCAACAGCTTATGAAATGCTAATACAGTTAGCAACCCTGGATGATCTCATCTCAGTCAAGAGGCCAGAGAAGACCCAGGCTATTATATCTTCATCACCCCAACAATAATACCAGCTGGGACTTACATAGTTTCAAAATTCCTAACTTGGATCATATATTCAACCAGCACCACCACCACCAAAACAAACATTTCTTGAAAAGTAGATACTACTCAGTTCCTCTTTATCATCTCTTAGTTTCACTATCAAGACAACTTCCTAACTAGCTTCCCTGTCTCTGGTCTGCTACTGCCCTGCCCCATCTTTGCACCCCAGGAATACCTTTTATGCTAATATCAAAGTGAAAACAGTAACAACAAATCCTACATGTCATTCCTTTGCTAAACCTTCTATGGCTTCCTATTGCCTGCAGGATAAAAGCCAGAATTCTTTGACTGGCGTTAATGGGCCTCTCTACCCTGACTCCAACTTCTCTTCAACAACAAACTGTTGGCTGTGCTTTCCTGTAGGCAAGGACTAGCCTTATAAATGCTAAAGGGAGTGACCTTTTGTCACTGAGGTGGGGGCAAAGTAGAGACAGGGAAAGTAGTTAGGAGAAACTAGTAAAATATCCCAGTTGAGAGAGACCCAGGACCCCCTTTTCTACAAGTTGGAAAACTTGTAGAAAAATCTGGCTTCTGAAATTTGGGAGATTTTTATACTTTTCTTGGTGAGACACCATGGGCACTAAGGCATGGATGCCTCTAGCCTAGTTTTGCAAAGGTAAGGCTGGATCAGCTTTGTTCAAGGGTTAGCCCCCCGTCAACACTGTAACACCCCTTGCAGTATGGTAGAAGGTGGAGTACAATTATAAAGAATGACGGGAGAAATTTGTTCCCTGGTGCAACCTTCACCTTTAAACTTGGAAGAGCCCTCCTGTCTTTTCCTTGGCATATTATGATACTTCACCCTCAGACTTCATTAAACACCTTGATTCCAGGTGCAAAACTTGTTTCCTTTACTTTATCAATAGGCCAGGTGAATGACAAAATTACATAATCCTCTGCATCAATCATGGGAAATGAGGAGGCAAAGTATTTTAAGGCAAAAGGTATTTGAGATTATCACCAGGTGGCTCTGGTTAATAGATAATGAAATTGATAAGGACGAAGTCATACTTTGACAGCTTAGCATCCTTAATTCCAGTTGGTTTCTAGTTTGGTCAGCTGGATCAATGCCATTGCCCATTATATGAAATTCAGAAGAGGAGTGATTGTTTTTTGCACAAGTTGAACTGAAGTGCCTCTAGGCCAGTGGTTCCACTGTGTGGTCTTCAGACCAGCAGGATCAGCATCACCTGGGAATTTAGTAAAAATTCAAATTCTCAGACCCCACCCCAAATCTACTTGATGATAACTCTGGGGTGGGGCCTAGCAATCAGGGTTTTAACATGCACTCCAGGTGATTCTGATAAATGCTACAAATTGAGAACCGCTGCTCTAGGACATCCAAGCAGAGCTGAATATCAGGCAGTGGGCAATGAGTCTGAATGGGAGAGGACAGGAATGGATGTGCAGATTTGAGTCTCATCAGTGTGTTGCAGTTGACACGAAGTCTGGACCCTCACTGAGGAGGAGAGAGCAGAATGAAAAAGGAGGGCCCAACAGTGGAAGATGAGCCACTCTTTCAAGGTCTATAGGATTCGATATTGCTTTTCATTTATATTTTACAGAGGGCATATATGATTTTTAAAGCAGAATGTCCCTTTAATGAAAATGTTCAAGGCAACAAAGGAAAAACAATGTAACAAGGTGAAATCCTGAGGCAGAGGCAGGGTCAATACAAAAAATAATTTTTTGGACGAGGTCAACTAAAGCATGTTGAGGCAGAAACCTACGTTATTTAAACTTTACAACAATCCTGTGAAACACTTACTCTCTGTGATGAAACTGAAGCCTTGAGAGGGTAGACTTGTCCTTTATCTAAGATCACATACAGGTGAAGCCAGGATTTCACCAAGCTCTTGCTCCTTGTATAAAGCAAAGCTGTTAATTAGGCCTTGCTCAGCTCTTGGACCTTGAGGTGTCTAGATTGGTTCAGTAACGCCCCCAAGGGGACTGCACCTGCCTGTATTTGAACTTCTGTGAAGTCCCCTCCCACACTGACTCTATTTGGTCATGTGACTTGCTTTGGCCCATAGGACATTAGCAAATGTGAGGCAAGCAGAGGCTTGAAAAGCACTCATTGGTGGCACTTGCCCCTCTCTTGCTGATTTTGGAGCTCACCCGCATGTGAAGAACTAGGGCTAGTAGATTGGAGACACAGGCCCGGCACCATCCACCATTGTTACGAGTGAGGCCATCTTAGACCAGACAGACTGAGTCTGTTGCTTGACGATAGTCGCCTGAGTGACTCCAGATGAAACCAGCAAAACTGCCCCACTGAGCCAATATTGTGACCCACAGAAATGTGAGTAAAAAGTAATTCTTGTTTTCAGCCACTAGTTTTTGGGGTGTTTAAGTTATAGAGCAATAGGTTTCTGATTCGGGCCCATTTCTGTGAGGTGGGTGGAGGGGCAAAGCATACTCCACTCAGTAAGACTTGTGGAGTTTTGTTTCTTAGATACTCTCCCAGTAGGAGACCATTTCTCCTGTGATCTTTAAAATGGCCAATTCCACATCCTCAGGGATTCTTCAAAATTCTTCAGGATTCTTGCTCAGCCTCCTAAGCATTTCTAGATTCAGGTGAACACAGGGAACTCAGTCATTATTTTTTTGTGTCTGCTTTTCCTTCCAAAGGAAAGACCCAGTCAATTACATACGTCCAGTAGATTCCAGTGACAATTGCTTTATTGAAATAGGGAGAGTGAAAATAGATACTGTTTGTGAGCAGACTTGAAATTCTGATAAATCTTTTCAATACAAAATACCTAAACTTATTTAAATATAGACAGCCTTTCATTATTTATTTATTTTTAAAGATTTATTTATTTGAGAGAGTGTGAGCAAGCGTGTATGTGGTGGGGGAAGTGGGGGGAGAGGGAGAGAGAGATTTTCGAGCAGATCCCCCCGCCCTGCTGCGGGGGGCCCATCGAAGGCTTGACTCAGGGCTCATCCCATGACCGATCATGACCTGAGCCAAAATCGAGAATTGGATGCTTAACCGACTGAGCCACCCAGGCACCCCAATAGACAGCCTTTCAAGTGTACACCTGAAATTAAAATAAGTAAAAGAAATTAGGTAAAATAAGGGAAGGAAAAATAAGGTAAAAGAATATTGCGTAGATCAAAAATCAGGAAGAAAATAGAAACCAGAGGAGTAGCTGGGCTCTATGGAAACAACTCTGGTTTTATGTAGGGTGAGGAGTAACAGCTGGGAAGCTTGCAAAGAGTAGGGCCCTCAAAATGCCATCCCTGTGGTCAAAGGGAAGGCTAGAAAAGAGAAATCTTTCCATATCCAGGGAGACAACCAGGAAACTTGTTAATTTTGATGTAGGCTTTAGGTGGGAAAAAGTCTCCCCTAAGCATTCATAACTACCAGCAAACAAATAGCTATTGTTTTAAGGCACCAAGTTTTGAGATGTTTGGGATTCAACTTTATACTTCCTACATGGCCCAGGAAATCCCAAGTTGAGAAATTAGCTTAAAGTGATTCTGGATTGCTATATCATTCTAAAATTATAATGATACATGGAATTATGACTGTGAAAGCATCATGCAAATATATAAACACAGTTTTCTTATCCCAAGAGACTGGAGTATATAATTTAAATTAAAAAATATTTTTGATTCAGTGATTCAGCTTGCTGTGTGATTCTGATCAAGGATCTACTCATCTTTGGGCCTTTCCTTCTTTATTAGGTAAAAGAGGGGTCATTTTTAGCCCTAGCTTTACATGGTTCTATAGTTCTGTGAAATTATTAGTTCATGAATATATGATACAGTACCGCAAGGTCTAGGGAATAGAAAATTAAGATCTTATCTTGGTCACTGTTTCTGATTAGCAAAACCATTAGTGTTGGCTCATTTTCACTAGCCTGAGGCTCCACCAACCTGAAATAGTTGGTGAGAAAGGGCTCTTTTCTTTCTTCTCTGAGGTCTCTCAGTGTCTAGGCTATACAGATTTGCTTGTTACAGTGTCCCTGCTAATGGCCCTGCAGAAGGCCCTCATAGGCTTTGGGGACCAGGAGCACCTAAGCTGACTTAGGAAAGCACATCCCCTTGCATTTTTCACCAAGTGACCTCCATTCAGGTGGGCAGGGTGCCTTCTCTGGGTATGGATGTTAGAAGGATAGGGATAATGTCATAAGGACTTTTGTTTCAGGTTTAATTTGCTTTTTTTTAGAATAATTATTTATATGTTTGCTAGACTTAAATATAATTGAAAATAATTCATGGACATTATATATTGATGTAGTCAGGTATTTCCATGTTTCTTATAATAAGAATATGTATTTTAGAAATGAATATGAATAGGACTTTAAGAACGAAGTATTTTTTCTTGCCCTAAGAAAAGTAACGTGCCTAGAGTCATACATCAGGAAAGCTGCAATTAAATAGTTTAATAGACATAATTTTGAGAAAAATAAATATCTCCTTCCTGCTCTAATTTTATAAAGCTACCAGAATGACTTTTAAAAAACATACCCCTGGATTAACGTTTTTACTCTCCAGTGACTTCCTATTGTACTTAAAAGCAAAACTCTTTAATAACCTACAAGGCTTTTCATAATCTTGCTCCTCTTATCTTCCCAACATTATTTCAAGGCATTTCCCAGTGCCTAACCCTGCCCTGGCCTGCTGGCCTTCTCTCAGGTCCTTAAATACAGAAGCCCTTTTCCACCTCAGGTCAGTTCTGCCTGTACTATTCTGCATGTAAGTGTATGGTCTCCTTAATGAAGAAGCTGGCCAGGTACCACGGAGTCCTCTCTAGCCTTTAACCTGTGGATAGCATTGTGGGCAACACCTAGCATCTCTGATTTTTGGTAGAAATCCCTGCCTCTGTCCCGAATGGGGCCCTATCCCTAGAGCAGAGCAGAGCCGAGGTGATTCATGAACCAAGATAAACAACACATAATGTTGCTCTGGCCTCAATAAGTGGCAGGGTTGAGCATATGATCTGGATCTAAACTAATGAGTGCATCCCATTTCCCTGGCCACAGCTGTTGGTTATGGGCATATGACCCAGTCAGAGTCTTACTCTCCATATAAAAATCTAAGGCAGAGACAGGTGTACTCTTTCCACTGAAAGAGATATCGATAGAACTGCTGTGGCTACTTTGAGCCAATGGGGAATAACCGGTCTGAGATCTGTGCCAAAAGAGAGCTGACCTGGGAGAGAGAAACTAAGTCCTAAAAATATCCTTTGAGCCCCTGTCTAGCCACACGTGGACTTTTAGTTAATGAACCAATAAATTCCTGTTTTGTTTGTGCCTTTCAGTTGGCTTGGATTCTCTGCCTCTTGCAACCTAGACAGTTCTGAATGATAGAGGAAGCTACATCTTTCTGCATCACCACTCCCCAGTTCCTGCCACTGCCCTCAGCCCGCTTCATCCCTGGTCCCCTTGGGTTCTTGATTGCTGGAAGTGGCCCTGGGTAGCTTTGTGAATTCATTTGCTGCAGAGGAGTTTCTGTACCTGGTGTATAGAGAAGTAGCATGTCATGAAATTCGGTAAATGTATCACTCCAACAACTCCTGGTCAGGGGCTCTTTCCATTCCAGAACCTAACTGCATGATGATGCAAGATAAGTGGAGACTAGAGGCAGAAGATAAGCTAGAGCCCAAGAAACCAGCAAGATGACTATTGTAGAAATGAAGGAAAGTTGGAAATCATTATTGAAGATGGACTACAGTCCAGAAATGTGATTCCATTTAATCTCCCTGGTCACTTTGCTTTTATCCACACTTTGCAAATGAGGCTCTGAGGGGTAACTACTTTGTCCAAAGATAGAGACTTCACTTAATGCAGATATGCCAGTCTTATGCCCTTGGCTTTCTCACAAGACCACCATTTATAAGTGAGGTAGAGGGGAAATAGATTAGCCTGATGGTGGCCCTGAGAGGGGTGATGGTGGGTAAAAGCATAGCTGTTTCAAAGAAATGAAAGCGTTTCCCCAAATTTTGGATTCAATCTCAATATATTTTAGCCTTTCATGTTCATACAACATGGTTTGAATGCAACACCCCAGACCTCGGAGAAGGAAATATCTGGATTTCTGTCTTTGCCAACCCTTTATAGCAGTGACACTGGGGGAAATTATCTGCTTCTGTTTCCCCATATGTCAATTACCTGCTTCTTAATATCACAAGTGTAGAGATGGTACTTATAACTCAAATACCAAGGACATCACAAGTAGGTACTTACTACATCTAACTATTTTAATATTATATAACCCAGACAATTATTAATGCTTAAATATGATTTCCTTTGAGTATATTTCAAATGTTTCTCTATATTACTCTGATCTGCCTGAGATCACCAGCCCTCTCTTCGTGGAGCTACTTATCTTGGAGGAATCAGAGAAAAGTACCTTCAAAATGTTGACGTAGGAAAGGTCAGAGATAGCATGTGAGGAATTTCAAAGATAATCCTGTCTTTCCTTTTCCTCCGCCAGACTCTGTTTTCAACTGGTTCGGAGTAATTTATCTCTGGTTCAGTTAAAGTATGTGGCATCATTTAGACACTGCAAATATAATACCAATTTTACTGCAACCTAATTGTAGAGTGACAAGAGATAAATCTAGAAGATACATATAGTATGAAATGGCCAAGTGTGCTTCACTTATAAGAACCACACATAGAGGAACATTATGCTGGAAGTGAGGAATAGCTGAAGTTGTAATTCATGCAGATGCATATATAAATAATACTGAGTACTCCTAGGACATCTGCAACTTAATCAGTTGCCCATTAACATATTGTAGGATAAATGTAGATCTGTAATTATTGTATGCTGCTAAAACCACCTTTATTTTCATTTAAAATCCTGGTTAGATGATCTGTGGTATCTTTGGAGACTTTGTCAACCTTTTGAATTGAGGATATATATAGGAAATTATGTTTCAGATAAATAAATAAAAGTGCAATATTCTAAGCTGTTAATGGAGCTTGAAAAAAACCTACAAAATCACCCCAGCTTAAAATCAAGAGACCATGATTAAATTAAAATTAAAGAAGGAAAGGATCACAATGAAACAAAAATCTTATACATTAGGTTTATTTTAAAACAGCTCTAAATTCCAAACCTGAATCACAGAATGTCATGATTGTCAACCAACATTTATTGAGTACTATAGTAGGTATGTTGAACTTTGAATAATTGAATTGCACATTTTAAAAATAATCTGTCTTTTATGGCAGAAATCAGGCAGTTCCTGGCATAATTTGACAGGAATGTTCTGCCTTTTCCCTGTCAGCATGGTGTGAGGCAATGCAATTAAAATCTAACTGTGATTTGTTTTGACTGGTGGGATTTTTCTCTTTTCTTTCTAATGTAGAATACATATTTATTCACATGATAACTTTTAGTAAAGCAATATAACCTATATTTTAAGTAATTTAATGTTATTAGTGTCAATGGAGATACCCTTTGAGGATTGGACCCTTATGTTTTGGGTGCAATGACACCTAATATTCTGTCTGCTATTCCCTCTTGCTCTCTGAAGCAACTTTAATTTTTCCTGTCCCAAACTGTCCAGACTACCAATGCCCCTTACTGGCAGCATCGTGGCCTTGGACTTCCTACCTTTTTCTGTCCCCTCTCTAAGGCCAGCTCAGTATCTTTCTTCTGTGGTTCACTGCTGACAACTTAGCCCCAGACAACATCTTTCCTTCATACTGATAATATTTTCTGTAGCCATGAACCATACTGCTGCATTCCATCCACATATGTTTCCTTCTTTTCCTTTATTTTCCAACTGTTACACAGAAATATTAAGACTCTCCTCTCTTCTTTTATCCTTCTTTCTTTTCATGGTTGGTTCAGAATCACCCTAGAGGGAAACTTCTATGCAAAAAAAGGAAGAACAAGTAGGTACAAAAGTAAAAATTTACAGAAATAGGAATATTTAAACTTTCACAATTAATACACAGTTACCTTTAGAATCTTTCCAAGTCTGTATATCTTTATATCTTCCTCTTATAAAATTTCATTTTCTCTAGGTCAGAATTCTCTTACAGTTTTCACTTGTATATTTCTAATTATGAGTAGAAATAAGCTTTCTTTTTTTCATATTGTTAAGTCCTTTGACTCTCTTTTCTGGGGTCCGATTGTCCTTATCCTTTACCCATTTTATGTTAATGGTCTTTTCCTCACTGATTTCTAGGAGTGCATGTATTAAGAGTTTAGCTCTATTACAAATATTTTGCTAAGATATTTTTCCCATTTGTCCTTTGTCTTTTGGCTTTATGATTTTCAATGCAGAAATTTCTTTTTATTTTGTGCAGTATTTTTTTTTAATATTTGAAAGTTTTTATTGGTCATTAGAGAAAAATGAATATTCCAGTAGAAAAATGGACATTTGGCATAAGGAAATTTCTTAAACACATAGAAAAATTTAAGAAGCATGCAAGAGTGTTCAACTCTTTGCAGCAAATTTTTATCTCTCCCTCTCTTTGGCTTCTGGATTTTGAGTCTTAGAAAGTCCTCCTTAATCCAAGATAATAAATTCTCCTGTATTTTCTTCTAGTACCTTTATGACTGCATTTCTTTTTTACATTTAAATCTTTGATACATTTGGAATTTATCATAATATACAATGTGGGGTATAAATAAAACTTAATTTTTTTTCCAGTTAGTCAAATACCATTTATTGAATAATGCATTTTTGCTCCACTGAAATGCCACCTTTATTGATAGTAAATTTCTGTGTATATTTGGGTCTCTTTCTGAAGTCTCTCTTCAGTTCCATAGGTTAGTCTGCTTATGCATGCACTATATGGTTTTAATCCTTGAGGCCTTATTATATGTTTTAATAAGGTTAGCACACCTTCCACTGCTCTTTTTGTTCAGAATTTTCCTGGCTAATCTTAATTACTTTTCCATATGAATTTTAGAATCAACTGGCCTAGTTAAAAAAAAAAAATTGGTATATTTATTGAGATAAGATAAATTTATAAATGACATTAGAGAGAATTAATATCTTTACAATGTTGAACATTCCTGTCAAAAAACATGCCTTTCAAATTGTTCAAGTCCTTTTTTGTGTCCTTTGTTTTCAAGTTCTCTTCATATGGGTCTTGCACTTTTCTGTTTAAGTTTATTGCTAGATATTTACATTTTTGTTGCTATTAGCATTTTCTTTCATTATATCTTATGACTGGCTGCTGTGTTCTGTAAAGGTTATAGATGGCCATATATTATTTCTGTCTTAAAGAATTTTCTTGTTTGCAGTAATGTTTTAATCTAAAATAAGATTTTTGGGTTTTTTCCTCCAAAAAAACCATATAATCTAAAAATAGTATGTTTAACTTCTTTCCAAATTTTATAATTCTCTCCTATATAACGGTATTGACCTCCAATACAATGTTAATTGCACAGTTGTACCTCGAGTATAATATTAAATAATGGTGCTAATAGAGGGCACCTGTGACTCTGTTTCTGAATATAAAGAGAATGACTTTAGTGCTGTGACTCTCAATCTTGACTGCACATTAGAATCACTGGGGAACTTTTAAAAATCCCAACATCCAGGCCTCATCCCAGACTGATTAATCAAAATCTCTGGCTGGCAGGACCTAGGTATCAGTATTGTCAAAAGCTTTCCAAGTGATTATTTGTGCAGAAAGATGACAAATTAATGCTTTAGTGTTTTTTCCTTTTAAGCATGGTACTTGCTTTTAGGCTGAAATAGGTATATTTTACCATGTTATCTATACATTTTAATTTTGAAATTTTTAATTTAAAGTATTTAAATTTTGTTGAATATGGATTTTCTCTATAGAACTATTAGTATAATGAATTATAAATCCATTACCACTATATTAATATAATGAATTTTATTAGTGGATTTCCTGTGTTGAACTATCCTTGCATTTCTTAAATAAAACTCATTAGGTATCCAGTTATTATTCTTTTAATGTTCTATTAAGATTGCCCTGAAGATTTCTTGCCATTGATATTCATAAGTGAGATTGATATACCATTGATTTTGTGTTTGGGAAATCATTGACAGGTTTGACATTTCTATACTCACATTATAAAAAAATATTTGGAACTTTTCTATGATTTAAAATAACTTAAACTGGTATTGGAATGGATTTCTTTTTTAGAGTTTGGCTGAGATTCCCTGGAAGCTTATGGATCTGGTGCTTTCCTGTGTGTGTGTTGTGGTGAGGGTTGAGTAGGTAGTGCTCTGACAGCTTTTACTTTTTCTTTTATAGAGATCAGTTACTTTAGATTTTCTATCTCTTATTGGGTACATTTTGGTAAATTACATTTTCCTAAAAATTAGCCATTTAATCCAGCCAGATTTTTAAATTCATTTTCAAAAGGTTGAGTATTCTTTAAGATTCTTCTACTAATTTCCCTTGTTTTGCTATTATTTCCATTTTATATCTTATTTTTGCAACTATAATTTTTATCTTGATTAGATCAGATTTCTAACTTTATTTTGATTAATTTTTTTTGAGAGAGTGTACAAGTGAGTACGTGGTGGTGGGGGGGTGAGAGGGGCAAAGGGAGAGGGGGAGAGAGAGAGAATCTTAAGCAGGTTCCACGTTCAGCATGGGCTGATGCAGGGCCCAATCCCACGACCCTGAGATTATGACCTGAGCCTAAATCAAGAGTTGGGCACTTAACTAGCTGAGCCACCCAGGTGCCCCACAATGTATTTAATTTTAAAAAGTATTTTTCCTTTAAAAATTAGCAAAAACTTTATTAGCATTTCTTTTTATTGATTCCAAACTCAATCTTTTCTTTGACTGCTTCTTTTTTCCTTTGGTTTATTTTGTTATTTTTTCTCATAATTTGAGTCAGATTCTTTTTTTTTTTTTTTTTTTTTTATTTGAGAGAGCGAGTGAGCGAGAGAGAGCACACAAGCAGGGGCAGAGGGAGAGGAAGAGAGAGAAGCAGACTTCCCTGCTGGGAAGGGAGCCCGATGCGGGACCCGATCCCAGGACCCTGGGATCATGACCTGAGCCAAAGGCAGACACTTAACTGATTGAGCCACCCAGGCGCCCCTTGAGTCAGATTCTTAATCCATTTATTTTTCATCCCTTTTTTAAAGTATACAAGGTTGTCAGTTCTCCTTAGAGTTCTGTTTGTTCTGATTACTGTAGGTTTAGAAATAAAATGTTTTCATTATCATTGTTTTCTTAAAATCCTCCCATTTATATTTGTTATTTCTTTTTCGACTTGAGAGCTGATTAACAGAGTTTAAACATTTTCAGATGGAAATGACTTTTTGTTTTCCAATTTAGAAAAAATTTCTAGTTTATTGCATAATGGTCAGAAGATGTTTTCTATACATTTTTTACTTGGAAATTTTTGAGGTTTTCTTTGTGGCTGAAAATGTATTTACATATATGAAGATATTCCAGGGATACTTGAAAATAAGGTATAGTTGACTTTCAAGGTGCAGAGTTTGAAACAGATTACTTATATCTACCTTATTAATTATGTTAAGTCTTCGGGTTTTTTTCTTATTGGGTTATTTTTTATCTTAATATGTCATTAAATTGAGAAACTTGAATTAAACTCTTCTAGTATATTTCTGAATATTTATGGATATAACTACCTTGATATTAAATATATTTGTTCTTCATTGTGAATTGAACCCATTGTGAACATGCCCTTTTGCCATGTTTAATGCTTTGCAGCCTAACTTCTACCTTGTCTGATGATGAGATCAAGTCCTGTGTTCTTTGTTTGCATTTGCCTGTACACCTGTACTGTTCTTTTGTTTTCAACCTTCTTGAATCACTTTGTTTCAAGAATGCTTTCTGACAGAGCCTGGAGCTAGCTTTTGTTTTGTGATCCGATCTGAAGATATTTTTTTAAATAAGTGAGTGACATTAATTGGTGTGATAGAGGTTTTTGGTGTTACTTCTGTCATATTATTTTGTTACATTATTTATATAGATCGAATTGTTCACTATTTGCTTTGCTGTGTGTATGTGTGATTAGTTCTTTTAATATATAGAAAAACTATGGTTTTTCCCTGATGATTATAACCTTATATAATATCCTCATTTCCATAATTCAGTGCTTCCCAACCGAGTTCACATCATGGTACACCTAGAAGATGGTGGTGTGTGCCACCTTCGGGTTAATGGATGAGACCCCTAGATGGGACTGTTCTGTGGTGGGGTGGGGGATCTTCCTCTGCCTGCAGCTCCCAGCGGAGCTAGGGGATCACTATCTCAGCACACCTGAGCATTTTCAGTGCACCTGTTGATAAGCTTTACTGTTTCTTGATATCAGAAGGATAAAATGAGCTCCTTCCCTCTTCCTTTCCCTCTTTTTCTCCCTAGTCTTCCTCATGTTTCTATTTGTACTGCTATATGTGCTTGCATTCTATTACTGATTTGTCAGCTCTAAATAATATCCTTTGACTCTCTGTCATTACAGATTCAGCAATCAAGATATTTACCTCTTACCTTCTACCCACTGTTTCCCCCCGCTTCTTTTGTTACCTGTGTCTTTTGTACTTTACTGGGACATAGATTTCTTGCGATCCTAATTCCCATATTTGCTGTAGTTTTTGCTTTGGTTTTGTTATTTGTAGGATGGATTTGTTTTTCTCATCTTCTGCTTCTATCATTTTTATCTCTAAATTTAAAAAACTTCATCTATTACCACATAATTCAGTTTTATTCCTTCTTTCTATATGCCTTAGGGCCTTGCCACTCCAGATTGAGTTTCTGTACTCATTTTTTGCAAACAAAGGCTGTACTATTACTCTTCCATATAAGTCCTTCTCCCCTAGGGAGTGTATTTTTGCTGGCATTTTCTGAGATCTGCTGTGCCTGGACCTTCTGCCACTCTCCATGCTTCTTCACTTGTTTTTATGAGACTTTGTTTTGGGCAACCCTTAGACATATTTTGGAGGCTGCAGATTACATCTGTCTCTTTTACACTGGCAAATGGAGTTTTCAGGTCTTGTTGTTGTTGTTTTCTTTTGGTTTTGGATGAGTTCCAGCAGAGAAGGAGGAAATGTTGACCTATATAGCTATATTCATACTAGAAAAATATTTCTCTCAATTTCAAAAAAATTGCCTTAATGTACTGCTTCAGTTTCCTCATACAGACACAACTTTGTCATTCCATTCATAAACAGCTCTCTGTGTGTGTGTGTTTGTGTGTGTGTGTGTGTGTGTGTGTGTGTGTGTTTTAACCTGGTTGCAAAGGAAGTTGAAAGAATGGTGTGAGGTTGAATTGAATTGGTAAATGCTCACAATCAGGCTTCAGCCAGATGGTAGATTTTCAAACTTACATGAAGATATAGTAATGATCAGTAAACAGAAAATGAAACAATAGTAAAGAACCCCCCAGAGCATCATAAGTAAGTGATCTTCTATTTGGAAGGCTTCCAGCCACAATGGAAGCATTTCCAATGATTAAAAAGTGTGGCTTCTCCACCCAGTATAGCATTTATCTTTCTCCTTTCCCTCCTTTATACCGACTACTTTCCCACTTTGGTCTTTTGCTATTGTGATAACTTTGTCAGGGTTCCTCCACAACTCTAAATTTTCCATGCTGTATAATATCTGGGCAGAGAGAGGAGTTATTTTCCCAAAGACCATTCCTTTTTCATCTTTCTTCACAACACTTTTCTTATCTGATTACTTCCCCCTTTCAATTTAATATTTTCCCTTCAGTATTTATCTGTCCTTAATCTCTGCTTATATGCCCGATCTTGGCTTCTCTCTCAAGTTTATTTTTTGCTCATTCTTCTTTCCTCAAAATCTTACCATGTTCTTTCCAACCACACCAAGTATCATCCAGATTTTCTGTTCAAGTTTCTCTCCCATGAACTATATTTACTAGGAATTGTCTTAATCTGCTTGGGCTGCTTCAACAAAACACCACAAACTGGGTGGCTTAAACAACAGAAATGTATTTGTTACAGTTCTGGAGTCTGGGAAGCCCAAGATCAAGGTGCTGGCTAATTTGATTCCTAGTTAGGACTCTCTTCCAGGCTTGCAGATGGAGATCTTCTTACTGTGTCCTCACATGGCAAAGGGAGAGACTCTAGTGTCTCTAGCTCTTCTTAGAAGGGCACCAACCCTATTGGATTAGGGCCCCACTATTATAACCTCATTTAGCCTTTATCACCTCCTCACAGGACCTATCTCTGAGTGAAGTCACATTGCAGGTTAGGGCTTCAACATATGAATGGGGGGTGGTGGTTGCACAATCTAGTCCATAGCAGGACAGTATGTGTTTATTGACATACTCTTATTTGGCAAGGAAGTGCTATTTTCTTATATACCATTATACAACTTTCCTCATCATTACACAATACTATGGTGCTTTCTATGGAGGCAATATAAATTATTTCTTTTTTAATTGTGGTAGAAAACACAAAACATAAAATGTATAATCTTAACCATTTCTAAGTGTATGATTCAGTGGTGTTGAGTATATACAAATTATTTTTTATGAGCCAAAGACAGATCTGTTATTAACCAGCATTTAAAGTTCTATGTTGATAATAATATTTTTTGAGCATTTACTTCTTGCTAGACATAGTATTGAGTGGTTTGTATGGATTATTTTATTTAATACTCATAATAATTCTGTAAGTTAGAAACTATTATTTCATCCGTTTAACAAGTAGAGACCCAAGTCTCAGCTAAAAACTAGTCTAAGGTTGCACAGCTAGTAAATAGCAGAGCTGGGATTCAGTGTGTTTAAATTGAATCCAAATTGACTGTGGAACTAATCTCCTTAACCACTCTTCTGCACCATATTTTTATTCTGTTTTTAAAAATAAAATATGCTAATATGGATAAGATATTTACTATATGTTCCAGTGTTTATGTAAAATGGATCTGTTACAGATGCCTGATTTGTGCTTCCAGTGATAGAGAAATCATCAAAGCAATTAATGTAAAACTGACATGAAAAAGCATTTACTTAACTCCTGCAGAATTTGTTTTCCTAAGGTAAATGGGCATAGAATGAGATTTCTCAACTTTGGTGTTATTGACATTTTGTGCTGGATAATTGGGGGGAGAAGAGCTGTCCTGTGCATTGTAGGATGTTTACTAGTATCCCTAGGCTCTACTTCCAAGATGACAACAGCACTTCTCTCCTCGATCCTAACAAAAAATAATTTCAGGGGCGCCTGGGTGGCTCAGTTGGTTAAGTGTCTGCCTTAGGCTCAGGTCATGATTTCAGGGTCCTAGAATTGAGCCCCACATCGGGCTCCTTGCTCCGTGGGGAATCTGCTTCTTCCTCTCTCTGCTCATGCTCTCTCTCTCTCTCTCAAATAAATAAATAAAGTCTTAAAAAAAAAACAAACAACACCTTCAGACATCACCAGATGTCCCCTAGGGGTCAAAATCTCCCACAGTTGAGAACCACTAACCTAGAATGCAAAAATATTCCATTACAGTTGACCCTTAAACAACATGAAGGTTTGGGGCACTGATCTCCTATGTAGTCAAAAATCCACGTGTAAATTTTAACCACTAAGAGCCTGCTGTTGACTGGAAGCCTTACCAATAACATAAACTGTTGATTAACACATATTTTGTATATGTATTATATACTGTATTCTTAAAATAAGCTAGAGAAAATGTTGAGAAAGTCATAAGGAAGAGAAAATACATTTAGTGTATTTACTGAATTTACTGTATTTACTGAAAAAAAAAATCCACGTATAAGTGGACCCACAAGTTCAAACCCATCTTGTTCAAGGGTCAACTGTGTTTAGACTCTAAACCAGTCATCTGGGTGTTTTATGTATTAAAAAAAAAATCGAGGTTGAATGCATACTATGTACCAGGTACCATTTTCTAAGAGCTTTACAGGTATTAACTCATTTAATCCCCCCAAATTATAAGATAGATACCCATTAAGTATACAAATTATAATTCCTCAACCGTCTAAGGTAGATACCCTGTAGTAGATACATTATGTTAGAGGAAATATAAACTCTGCTAGTCTGATGGGAAAGCCCCCATTCCTATCCACAATGCTTAACTTCCTCTTCGGCTGTGCTAGTGACTTCCAATTGCTATTCTTGATAAAATTTTCGATATGACTAATTGAGAAAAGTAATAAAATGTGAGAAATAATTTTTTTCCCTCATAGGAAGAGAATGTGTTATAAATTTAATAGAAAAGGATATAATGCAGTAAGCGATTACTTTGGCTGTCTTGGCCTCTGAATGTTCCTTTTTGGCCATTGCCTAAGAGCTGCTCATGGTTCTGGATCATTCATCCTCCCAGAACAATGACAAGAGGAAGTAGTGTTCAAGTTTCTGTTGGTAGAATACTTACATATGTCAGTTCCCAGCCGGAACTTCAAGATAATTTTCCCCCAGATGCAATTCTGTAGTTTGAGCAACAGGGAAATTGTCAATCAAAATGTCTGCCTTTCATCACCTATTGGATTATCAAAGCAAGTGGTATAGATACTTCGTCATTTGATAGGAAGTGACAAGGAAGTGAAGTCTGCTAGACTTCAGGTATCAGGTTATCTACATTAAACTTTAAAAAAAAAAAAGCTTTTTATTATGAAAATTTTTAAACAACTACAAAGAATAGAATAATGAACCTGATTTACTCCCCATTCATTATTAATACATAGTTGTCATCTATACTTCTCCCAACCAAATTTTTTGGAAACAAATCCTGTCATATTATTGTGCTGTTTTATTATGTCTCTCTAAAAATATAAAAAGCCATTTTGAACATAACTACACAAAATGATCTCATCTAAACATTTAAAAATAATTTGATATTGGATGTCTGGACAGTGATCATATTTCTCCAGTTGTCATATAATTATTTTTATAGTGTTTAACTTGAATCTAAATAAGGTTCATTAATTGCTATTGGTTGATTTGTTTTTAAATTTTCTTTCTTATGATGACTTTATTTTTGAGGTAAAATTTACCTTTTAAGTCTCTTTTGATCTATAGATTCTTACATATTTTTTTCTTGAATTTTTTTCTTTTTATAAATATGTTGCTTATGTTACAATATAATGGGTTTATTATTTTAATGCATTAATAAGTATTTTTTAAAGTTTCTCAGTTTTTATTTCCAACATGGTAAATGTCAATAGATGTAATCCATATAAACAAAAGCTCTTTGTGGTCCCCAACAATTCTTTTTTCTTTTCTTTTCTTTTCTTTTCTTCTTTCTTTCTTTCTTTCTTTTTTTCTTTCTCTCTCTCTTTCTTTCTCTCTTTCTCTCTCTCTCTTTCTTTCTGCCACTTCAGTCCTAAACTCACTACCTAGGGTTTGGATTAACTAACTAATACATGTATGTCACACTATACAGAAGCTGGGCATTAAGGAGGGCACGTGATATGAACACGGGTGTTAATACGCAACTAATGAATTGTTGAACACTACATCAAAAACTAATGATGTGCTATATGTTGGCTATTTGAATTTAAATATGTAAAAAATGTATATAAAAAATTATTTGCAAACAATGTAACAGATGATTCCTAAGGTTCCATCTAAACCTAAGATTCCACCCTTCTATGAATGAAGGATCCTAATAAATGTACCATTTTTTTCAGCACTTCTCATTCTTAAGTCTCTTCTTTCTGGAAACTGCTTTGAATCCCCAAGGCCATGTTAGCCCTTGCCTTCCCCATGCTCTCCTAGAAGTACATACCTCTTTCATGGCAACTTATTTCAGGCCAGGGAGCATATATTGAGAATTCCAACCTTTGTAAAATCGAATCTGTTTGGGTTTACCCACATTGATCTGCCTTATTTCCCAAACTTCAGTGATTTGAGTAGTACCATCACAATTTTTTTTTTTTTTTGCCCTATATGCCTAACACTTCTACTGCTGTTTTTGTTTTGAACTTAAATACCTCCTTTAGCTTTATCATACAGAGTATTATCCATGGAATCATAGTTTGAAGGTGCTAGTTATGCATTTTTTCACATATTAAGATAAATGCCTATCTTAAGTAAAAAGGGTGTGAACAAATGTTTAAAATACAAAGTAATCATCTTTGTACTGCCAAAAATCAGCTCTCATATCTCCAGTCATCTGCACATAGCACTGTGGGAACCCCTGCTATGTACCTATGGGGTTCCTTGCCCATCTTCCCCCTTAGGGAGAGCAGGGGACTGGCTTTCATCTTTGTATCACCATGTTAGTAAGCCTGGTGCCTGGTGCATAGTATGCTTTCAATAACTGATGAATGAATGTCTCTCTTACTATTACCATAGTGAAATACTATTAGCAAATAGAAATCTTTGCTATTTTCTCTCATGTTGATTCCCAACCTCAAAAACTTCAGCACTCAAACATGGAATCAAAACATAGAGAAGTACCCAAACATGTAGAAGTGATGTGATGCCTATTTTTTTTTTTACCTCCTAAAACTTTGTTGTTTTTATGATAGAACAAGGGTGTATTTCTTTTCGGTTGAAAAAAGGGGTCATTTATCCCACAGTTTCCCATCTCAGAGCTCTGATTTTCCTGTAAATTAGTGTTTAGATCTAGAGACATGTTCAAAATCAGGTTACTTAAAAAAAATGGTTATTTATTTTTGGCAAGACTACTTTATAGGTGGTGGCATGTTCTTTCATCAGGAGGCACATAATTTCTGGTTAGTGGCTTAGATGACCCTGTATCAGATCCGTTAGTTCACGAGGGGTTACAAAACTGTGGTAGTTTAATCCTTTATTTCTTCTTTGTCCTTTACCTGGAATGTCTGCAAAAAGAAACTCCTTTATCAACCATTTTGTTACCCTGTAGTACAGGTTATGCAGAAAAATTGGTTAAATATTTGCTTTTTTCTTTTTTTAGTTTTCAAAATAATCAGTTGGCTCCTTAGCATCCTCCAAAGGAGTTTGAGCTGCGTGGGTTTTTTTTAAGTTTTATTATGAATAAAAAATCACATGTGAATAAACATTTGATACATTTAACCTATTGGAGTTATTATCTGCATGCTCAAATTGTCCCAATTTTGGCTAGCGGGAGTCTTTTCAGTTTGGCTCCTGAGATTCTTTGGTATAATCCTGATAAATTCAGGTAGTTTACTTGCTGTATGGTTTGACAAAATGCTTTAACTCCTCTTGTACATTTTCTGCCCCAGACCGGGAATCAACCATTCTTGAAGGAGAGTTGGTTCCTTTTAGTGGGAAAGGATTTTTAGAAACCATAATCTGAGTGCTAGTGGTGTTCATTGCCACTCATCATTATTTTGAGGCTTCTCAATGCTAGAGTTAGAATATATGTGTTACTTTTAAAGATGGAATACACCCTAAGTTCATATGCAACTTTCCTATTCAAATTCAGAACTTTAAAGCCTATAGAGTTTTTACTTCATCTTACGTTTGCGTTTTCTTTAAACAATACTGAAAGCCTTAGTTTTTAACAATAATGGAATAATCACTCATTTATCTCCTAATACTATACAACTGTCTCATATTAATAATATTGACATTTTTACTAGCAATATGTTTACTAAAAACCATATATTTTTTTCCTCATTTTCGTTATTGTTAGGTTACATCCCTTTAGAGATATATAGTCAAATTACTATATTGCAAGGTTATTTGGAATAATTTTTGAGTTGTTATGCTGAGAAGTTTTGATTCTTGGGGATTGCTTTGTTTATTTCTTTAATTTTGTCTTATAATTATATAAAACATTTACATGGTCCTAAGATTAAATCTACAAAACGAGTTATATTCAGAGAAGTCTAGGGTCTATCCTTGTCCTCTAGCCAATGCTCTTCCCTTTTCTGTAGGTAACCATTCTTTAAAAAATTTATGATTTTTTAATATCAGGAAATATGTATTTATATCCTTCTTCTTAAACAGAAGCCACTGTAAATACTTTTCCTCATCTTGCTTTTTTTTTTTTTTTTTACTTAATATATCTTGGAGATTTTTTCATAGTAGTATAATTAAGATATTACCCATTCCCTTTTATGACTGTATAGTATTCCATTGCATGGATGTACCATAGTTTTTTTTAAGTCAGTTTCTATTGATAGGCATTTGGGTTGTTTCTGGTCTTATACCCTTCCAAATAATGTTGCAGTTAAGAACCTCCTACATGCATCTTTTATTATTTTTGTCAGGGTGGCGTTGAACATATATCTTTTGTTTTGGTCAGTGCATCTTTATTTAGGCATATTCTTTAATATTTCTTTTTTAGCAAGGATCTAGGAATGGTAAATTCACTCTTACTTGTTTGAAAATATATTTTTGCCCTTAATAATATAGTGTTGCTGGGCAAATAATTTTAAGTTAATAGTTATTTTCTTTCAGCATGTTGAAGATAGTAGTCCATTGGCCTCTATTATTGCTAGGGAGCAGTTTGCTGTTAAAACATGGCACTTTTTCTTTATAGACAGTTGGCCTTTTCTTGTTGGTTGCTTTAGGATATTCTTTTATTTTTTAATTTTTTAAAGATTTTATTTATTTATTTGACAGAGAGAGACACAGCGAGAGAGGGAACACAAGCTGGGGGAGTGGGAGAGGGAGAAGCAGTCTTCCCGTGGAGCTCGATCCTAGGACCTTGGGATCATGACCCGAGCCAAAGGCAGACGCTTAACCACTGAGCCACCCAGGTGCCCCTAAGATATTCTTTTGGTTTCAGATTATCTACAGTTTCACGAAGGTGTGCTTGGAATGGATACATTTTAAATTTTAATTTACCTTGTTTGGTTTTCATTTTGGTACTTTAATCTGAAGAGTTTTATCTTTAATCAACTGCAAAAAATTCTTAGCCATTTTGTTTTCTATTATTACTTTCCTTCAACTCCAGCACCTTTACCCCACCACCTTTTCCTTCTCATGCTCCTATTAATTGTACATTCTCATTCTACTTTCCATGTCTCTTAATTTCTCTTTCATATATATTATTTCTTATAGTCTCTGAGTTTAGCAGTTTTGGTAATTTACTTATATATTCCTGTTCATATTTTTTAAAAGCTGACACATGTTTTTATTAAGTTGTTTTACAGTGCAAAGTAATTATATGTGGAATAAGGTGTTCAATGGGATTTGTGCTTGCTCTGAAATGACTACCAAAGGGTAAAAACTGAGGGAAAGGAGACCTCAAATACCTCACATTCTAGAGAGCCCCCTAGCAACTGGGGCTTATCAAGGATAGTCTTGTTGGCTCTGCTATCTCCAGAAATACCCAGGGGCTTAACTATATAATCAGAACATGAAGGAGAAGAGGAAATCATGGGAACCAGGGTAAGCCATCATTCTCCTGGAGAGGTATCCCTTACCGCTAAAAACCAAGTGATAGGGGGAAGCACAAAAATCTCATTAACATCTCATTCCCCAGTTGGGTAGCAGACTTACTGGCGTGCCTCCGTGCCTACGTGAGCAACAGGTGAAGAGAACTTGAGAAAGATGGGAGGGTGGAGCACCATGGGGACTCCAGGGAGGAGCCAGGAGCTCTCTCTGCTATTTGGTGCGTCAGATTCACTTAGGTCAAGTAGACACTGTTGAAAGTAGTCTTGATGAAAGATTTTGCCAGTTGCCACCTGAGAGGGAAGGCCACTGGGTGAGGAGATTCCAGTGGCAAGAGACTGTGGGATAGACCTCCCAGGACAGAAGCCGAGTATGGGAACATGATGAGTCACCACCAGCTGCTCTCCTACAGAGGGTAAGGGTCCTCAGAGGGCATTCTGGAGGACTTAATAGCTGTTCTTGCTTTGCATTTCTGGTTCTCTCCAGAATCTTTTGTTTCTTTCTTTGATCAATAGTTTTACTATTACTGCATTAGAGTAGACCCCTTTTCTTGTTTTTTACATGGGTGAATAAATTTATTGCTGTTTGCTGCCTTTACTATTTTTATTCATTTTGTTTGGCCTATTAATCGCAACACTGACCTTTCAACCTCATTAGGCTGTATTTTGACATACAGTTCCTGGTGTTTGATGTGATACTTCATACTAAAGTGAGTCTGCTTTAGTCCATCCAGGATTTGTTGCCAGCTTCCTCCTCTGTATCCAGGTGCCCTGTCACCACCTTCTTTCTGCACTGACTGAGCCCTCCTTTGCAGCTGCAGTCACTGTCCCGATGCTCCTCATGGCCAGCCCTCACATGTGCTTTGCGCTCCAATGAAGGGGCCATTTGTTCAATCATGTAGGAAGAGATCGATTTTTCCAGAGTGATTTATACCCTCTGATAATTGAGCTATCATCAGTGACACCACTGAGCATGCAAAAGAAAGTGGCACCTCTAGTTACAGGGAGAGCTAAGTCCTTGGAAGCATCTGAAAATGGTGACAGGACCATCTGGATATCAAAATAGAATTCTAGCATCATTAGGGGCCCCTGGGCAGTATATGTGAATTTAAAAGAAAGATAAATTATGTATTCAAGGAAAATTCTGCTAATGAGAACTGAGTTTTGAAAAGGTCATAAGCAAAGCCAGAGAGGTAACCTTGATATTACCCCCATATTTTTGTGCTTCTTTTTATAAACAGAGATTGTTAAGAAAGATGTATTCTCCTCTCCTATGGTCTTATTACACCCCAAAGTACAGATACACATCTCAACCATTGCAATACCATGCTCTATGACAAGTGGCTAGGAATGATGAACAGAGAGGCTTGGGTTTGAATCTTGATGTTGCTGTTTACTTACTGCATGATCTTGGGAAAGTCACTCACCCTTTTGAGCTTGTTTACTCATAATACCTATTTTATAAAGTTGTTGTGAGGGTTAAACATGAAATTGATGTAGAATCATTTGGCACCTGGCCTCTAACTCACAAGGTTGGCTTCTCTTTAGACCATGCGAATAAAACCCACATTGGAATGAGCTTAGACTTATATTTCTCTTCTCTTTGATTTACTGATTTCACTGACTGGAAAGCAAGTCATACAGATAAAATTGGTGGACAAGAAGGCGATTACTGAACTTAGAAATATTAAGAATAGAGATTTAAACATAAGTTGCAAGAAAGAAAGCTGTCTTCTGTGAAAACAGTGAATTACAGGGGTGGATGGACCCTTTTATATTTTAACAGGGTTTCTAGGTCATTGGCCCTCTATTTATTATTTTAAGCATAAGCTGATCCCATTTGATGACAGCACTAAGAATTGATGATTTCTTTATCCCCAAAACAATTGAAGACAGAAGAGGAAGGCATAAAGCTCTAGAGTTTTTAAGGTTGGGGACCATCTGCCCAGGGATCATCTTCATATGTACAAGGTCAAATAGTAGGCACATGAAACTTTGAATTTCCTCCCCACTTTTCCAGCAAAACCCACCAGCTCAGAACCTTGGGAACTTTACTGTCTTGCCCTTGCTTCCTGCAGTCAGAGCCTGAATATGGTGTGGAATGAAATGCTGGAATTGAGAGCAGGTCTTTAAGTAAGACACCCCGTGGACCTGATCCTAGTATATGGTCAGTGCCCTGTAAATTGTGTCTGTTATTATTTTTACTCCCAATTCAGCTTTTGTACTCCAGTCACATTGATCCTGAATCTTCCTTTGAATGTTTCTGTGTAGAGGAGTCTTTAAGTGATTAGTTTTGGATTCTTAGCTTTTATATTCTGTATTTTGAATTCTGTCCATGTAGCCAACCTACTCGTGCTAATTGCAGTGCTCTCAATATAGAAGACATTTCTTAGATACAGGGTCTATTCCAGAGCATTCAAAGAAGACTGACAGGTCATTTTGGGATGGGCTCCTTTCTACTTTCCAAATTTAGTTTTTCTTCTCAAACTGTTCCAGAACCTGTGAATTTAAAGACCCTCATTTTAGTATCAGGGTTTTATGCAACAACACCCCCCCCCCCACATCCCCCTTCATATATTCCCAATTTGACCAGGAAATCATATAGAAGTGGTCAGGGGATCCCGATGCCTTGTTTTGAAAATGTACATATTAATGCTTATCTTCTTCTCTTCTCAGCTCTTGATCAGAGCTTTGCCTCCCTGTAGGTAAAGACAGGGTTAGGATTTTTGCCAGCCTTTGTGTTGTTTCATTTTGGTATTCACCTTGGATTCAGAAGTCCGCCTGCACCCCCCCCCCCCCGCCCCTCTCTGTCACATTTTCTCTTACCAGATACCCTCCTTTCCTGGCCAGCCATATCTCAAGTCATCCATCTTTTGGGATGAGATGTCATTACAAACCTAATAATTTTAAAGATGAAGATAATAGTAATAGGTAAGATTTACTGAATTTTCACCATATGTTAGATGCTGTTGTAGCCACTTTATAAATATGAACACATTTAATACTCACAACTGCTCCATGAAATAGATGCAGTTGTTATCTCCATTTTATAGATGGGGAAACTGCTACAAGAAAGGATAAGTACCTCGCATAACTGCAGCAAGTGGACAACAGCTTGGCCACAGGTCTGCTTGGACAGTCAGGTGCTGACTGTGGAGAATTTCCTCTGTAAGCACCTCTAGGCTCTGGGCACTGACATCCAGGATCCTGGCTCAGACAGTCCCAAACGAGACGCTCTTGTCATCAGCAAGAGCACAACATAAAAACAGTTCCTACAAAATTTATAAGATGCTGGAATAACGTGTCATTTCCGCAAATCTCCTTTAAAAGTACGTCTGCCAGACAACCTTTATGACATTACCTTTGTACTCAGAAAAAAATTATGAAGTAATGAAAAAAATACTAAAATAAGGTCACTTCCCTCCTCTTAACAGAGCGCTGAGAAGGTATTTTTAGAGCTTGTTTTCCAAACAAAGGAAGTTGAGCTGAAGAAGTCACTTTCATTTGGAAATCAGGTGAAAGTCAACAACATCGCTGCTTATGAAATGAAAAAAACAACACATTCCCAGGAGAGTATCTCTACATGCAAACTAATTTCTAAGGTCAAAAAAAAAATTAGACATAATTCAGTCCAACAACAGGTAATTTTGAAAAGAGCTTATTTAGGAACTACCCACTAAGTAGGAGTTAGCAACCTACAATTATTTTTTGGTTTATTCTAAAATTCACTTGCATAGGCACAGCCTATTGCAGGGTGGGGGGTGTAGGGGATGGGACCCTGATTTGAAACATGTCGCTGCTAACCAAACAATGAAATGAAGAGAACAATAAAGGAAATCTTTCCAAAGGCTCTCTTCATTTACATTCCGAGATTACTGGCCTCATCTCTCTGCTGAAATAGCCTTGCGTTACCGGCCGTCCAAAAGCATAATCAGGTACTAGCGGGAGCTTTTGCTCCAGCAAACTGCATGAAGAATATTTGAATTCTGCCAAGACTATAGGTGCCTGTTTCAAGTTGTCATAGTATATGCTATAACGTGTCATAAATAAGGGAGGTACATTTATAAATCTGACATTAAAAATGTGTTCCTAAAATATCTCATGTGTTCCCCAGCCATGTCAGCATAGAAATAATGTTTAGTATTTGTTTATTTTACTGGACCACCCCATGAACCTGGGGGAAACATGTTAGAAAAAAAATTATAGCTACGCCAACTATTCTGGGAGATACACGAGCCCTCCATGTTTATCAGGTTGAGGGCACTGTATTTTGATGTCAATAAGCAATTTTTCCAGCCCGGTCTCCTGCCCGACCCTTTTAATCCATCAATATATTATTAGAGATAAAGTTGGTGGATGCCTGCTGCAGTTAGAAGATAAATGACATCTCTGAAGTCAGGCATTAAAGACTAGATTAAGGCCTTGTGACACCGTTTTCAGTGCTCATCTGTGCACTTCTGTTCAACCTATCACACTGAGTGACAAGAAAGAAAAATAATGAACTGGGCCAGGGGAAGAAGAAGGAAAAAAAAAAGGCAGAAAAAGAGAGAGATTTCCCCCCCCCCAACACACAAACTACATCAGTTCATACTCGGGATTAGACTGCATTTAAAGAAAGGAAAAAAGAAAAGAAAATGGGGAATTGGGAAGGACAGGGAAGGGGCTGTTCTATAAAGATGAAAATAGACAGGCAAAAGGAACATTAAAGCTGAGAATTCCATTTCTGCCTGGGCAGTGTGGCTTTTGGTACCCCCCCACCTGCCTCCCAGCCTCTCCCATGCAGCTGTCTCCCAGTTAGGAATCTTCTCCTTCTCCGAGTTAGGAGTGCTGACATAAATCTTGCTAAGAGGCAGCGCTCGGTTCTAAATCTTAGTGAATCATGTTCTTCTATTCCCGCCAAAGGATTTTCTTCACACTGCTACCATTGGTCTGGTTGGTGGTATTAAAGAGTTTTGTAAATGTATTCTGATAGTGATTTGAATATGGCTCCTGACTTGACAAATACACATGTTGAATTTTTTCTGATTGTGTGGAAAACAGTAGCCACAAATTAATTGCAAGGTGGAAGCAAAAGGAAAGGGAGATGCAGGCCAGGCGAGAGGGCCTAGGTTTGTGGGCAGGGGACCTAGAGTCTACTCTAATGCTGATTTGCCCTTACTCTTTTTCAATCACTTGTGTAGAAATAAAACCACCCCTCTCCCCATATGTCATGCCATGTTTGTGAGGACAGAAGGGACACCTTCCTTATAGAACTCTTTTGTTCCCAGCATTTCAGTAATCCTCCTTAGAACCCAAGTCCATGAGATATTTTGTGCATCGTGGTGTTCCTAGGACCCTCCACAGTGGAACATATAGAAAGCCCTCCACTGATATTTGGTAACTGAGAACTCACAAACACCTATCTCTGACACCAAGTTCCTGTTGAATGTCTTATATAAATTCTTCTGCCATCATAAATATCCCTTGTCTCCAATTAAACACTTGGCTTTCTGGCCCTTAGCAAGCTTCTCCTGCTGTTAATCTCACCATCCAGGGTCAATACATTCTATCTGCTTCCAGGTCCTGGACTTTGCTTCCTTCTTGCATATCCCTTGTTCCTTACCCCTTTCTGTAGTCCCAGTTCAAGGCCTCTTTGTCTCAGATTTTATCTCCCCACAATCTCTGTCCTTCACATCCATCATACCAGCTGTCGCCAGATTGATCTTCCCCAAACTCTCCTTTGACTATGACATTCCTTGCTCAAAACTTCAGATTCCTTATTATAGCATTAAGACCCTCCAGGATCTGATCCAACTGCTTTTCCAGTCTTTTTTTCTCTTCTTCCTCCAAAAACTCTTCAGCAAAGTAGTTCACATGCTTCAGACATGGTTATCATTTACTCATCTCTATTTACTTACTATTATTCTTCCTTGTATTGAAATTTTCTTCCTGAAAACTTATCCAAAATCTGTACCTCCCTCGCTCACTTTCCTTCTTTTCCTTTTGACTGTCCTTGTCTTCCCTCAGTTGGACATGGTTTTTGCCTTCTCTGAGATACCATGCCTCATGTTGATAGAACACTCATGGCTGTAAGTGGTAGAACCTAGTTTGGCTCAGAAAGGCAGCTGGTTAGAAGGCGTGGTACTCATGGAAAAGGCAGGGGTTTTGTGGGTCTCAAGGAATCCAACCAGAAGATTGTCATATCCTTAGAATTCACTTTGCTTTGCCTCTGCTTTTTTGTAAATGTTGAGTTCATTGTCTCCATTTGATAATGGGATCCTTCCACATCAAAGATGGGCTTGAGGGGTGGGTAAACATATTGCTGATAGCTCTGGTCTCTTATTTTTCCCTTTCTTAAAAATTTTTTTCAAGATTTTATTTATTTGTCAGAGAGAGAGACAGCAAGAGAGGGAACACATGCAGGGGAAGGGGAGAGGGAGACGCAGGCTTCCCGCTGAGCAGGGACCCCAACACGGGGCTCAATCCCAGGACCCTGGGATCACGACCTGAGCCAAAGGCAGATGCTTAACGACTGAGCCACCCAGGTGCCCCTTATTTTTCCCTTAAGAGACAAACTGTTACTTGGGCTGCCCTACCCCAAGGGAAAAATCCTGGAGACAGTATCTGATCAATGTAGCAGTTATCAGATGTCCATCCCTGAGCCCAGAAAATGAGGCTGGGAGTGGGGGAGGAAGGTATTACAATTGGTTCAACCAGGGCATATGTTCTCCAATTTGGCTAGGAAGGTTGTGGTTGATTGCAAAAGTGGTCATCACCTTTTATTCCTCCCTGTGATTTTGAAGCTCCTTCCATCAAGGGATTGAGTCTATTTCCCCATCCATTAAATCCTGGCTGCTTTGTACCTTGCTTTGGTGTCAACAGAATGCAGCAGAAGTGATGCTGTGTCAGTTCCAAGCCTAGGCCTCAAGAGGCCATGCCTACTTCCCTTCTTTCTCTAAAACCTGCCACTGCCATGTGAACAAGTCTGGGCTAGCCTGCATGATAATGAGACACGCATGGCCCAGTCATCCCTGTTACCCTAAATGACAATCAGCTAACCACAAGGAGCAGAGCTGCTTAGTGAGTCATGAGTACCATCATTATGCCCAGCTGACACCAGAAGAACCATTAGATGAGTCCAGACCAAAATGCTAACCCACAAAGTCATGAGCTACATAAATGGTTGTTGCTTTAAGGCACTAAATTTTGAGATGTTTTGTTATACAAAAAAAAAATTCTACTTGGCATGAATGTGAAATCTGTAATGACAGCAGCTCCCATTGGAACCACATAGCTTAAAGTAGAAGTAGGAAAGTTATGTTCTTGATAGACAAAATCATAGAGTGCAGGTACAGACAGTTCTAGGCACTTAATGTGGGACTAGTGCATTTTCTTTTGTCTTCAGTGGGATAGTGGGCTCCTTAGGGCAGTGTTCAACATGGTTCATCTCCTACAATGCCTAACAGATGATACTGGTTAATCTTAGTGAAATCTTTAATCTTAATGAAGTGAGATGGGATGTTATTCTACCGTAATTCTAACTTGTGAATGCATAAGATCTAAAGATTTTTGTCATTGACTTATGTTTAACCTTATTCCTGAAAAAAAATCTTCCATGTGCTACATAAAAATGCAAGTTTGATTCCATACCTCAGCAATAGTTCCAAAAATTCAGGACTGAACCACCTCATGAAAAGGAAATATTTCTAGCAGTGCTCACAACAAAATCTGTATCTATTCTTTGTGCAGAAACTGAGCCTACTCATGTTTTATCGCTGATGAAACATCCATTGTTACCATTTGTTGAGCATCCACTATGAGTCAGTATCTTAGTCAATTTTGACTGCTATAACAAAAGTACCATAGACTGGTGTGCTTAAACAACAGGCATTTATTTCTTACAGTTCTAGAGGTTGGGAAGTCCCAAGATCAAGGCACCAACAGATTTAGTGTTTGATAAGGGTTTACTTCATAACTCATAGACAGCCACATTCTTCTTGTATCCTCACGTGGCAGAAGGAGTGAGAGCACTCTTGAAGTCTCTTTTATAAGGGCACTAATCCAGTTCATGAGGGCTCCACCCTTATGCTCTAACATCTTCCAAAAGCTTTACTTTCAAATACTATCTCATTGGGTGTTAGGATTTCAACATAGGAATTTTGAGGAGGATGCAAGCATTCAGTCTATAGCAACCAAGCACTGTGCTTGTCATTGCATAAAAAAATATCTCATTTAATATTTAATCCTTAAAATAGCTCTGTGAAGTGGTTATTCTCATTTTACAGATGAAGACATTGAAGCTTAGAAGTTAAGTCTAATTGCTCAAGTTCACACAGGTAGTAAGGGCTCAAGCAGTGATTTGAACATAGGGCCCTCCTATTTTATAGACCTTTCCATATTTGGATAGTGCTTCTGGGGGATGGGGGGTAACTTCTAAGTTGAAACAAAATCTTGCTCTATTGGTCTTATTCTTACTTTGGGGTCTATATATTCACTGGTTTCTTCATCCTAGTTGTTTCTCTTCTTTTTTTGCCTTTTCAGATGTGTTTTAGAAATAATTATTTGCTTTAGTTTATCATAGCCTCCAGTGCATGGGAACAATTGTCTGTTTGTTTAGGCTCATGCTCAGTCATGGAGTGGCTATGAATTATTAGTAATAGTTACTATCACTAATATGCTTGGGGAATTACATATAAAGATATTTGAATAGATACAAGGCTTCAACTTTCAACCTTTCTGTATGTAGCGAACGTTAGCGGGTGCAAGTGAGCATAAGATACGACCTCTGCCTTCATGGACCCTAGACACTGGTGGGAAAGATAGACATGGACACAATGGCCTATAAATGAGGGCTGTGTATTGACTGCTAGGGCACAAGTCCATTTACAAGAGGATCACAGAAGAGGAAGTGACTTCCATCTGTAGGAATAAGGAAGTATTTACAGAACAGATGGACACTTGAGCTGAGTCTTGGAGGACAAATGGTAGTTAGAAGGGCAGAACTGATGTGGCATTCTAGTTTAGTGCCCCTGTTAAAAAATGCTTAGTATGTCCCAGAGAGAGAAGGAGCATAGCATTGACTTAGTCTTCATTATCATCAAGCATTAGATGCAAGATGAGAATTGTGGCAATGAAATAAATGAGAATTACAGTCCCAGGGGATGGAAAATGGGAGATCCTCCAAGATGATGTCTCTGGGTCTCAGTGACAGTGGCTAGGTTAGATTGGCATTTCCTGGGGTGGCACATGCACATAGGCTATTTCAAGGTATTTTCTTCATTATAGGGAAGATATTTTAAATTCCAGAAGTATAAAAGTATGAGACCTATGGAGGGGAAACATCTAGTTTTAGGAGGTGAAACACACAAAGTAATGAAGGCAAATTTTAAGGAGATGGATTTCATCAGATTTAAGAAACCAATTTTAAAAATAGTACAGAGAAGGTACTAAAAAACAAAAAACAAAAAACCCCTGTATATTTCTTAAAGTGTGGGAGAAATTTTTTAAAATTCCATCTCTATTAAAATTAGTGTGTGCTCTGCTTTAATTGCTGTGGGAGGTTAAAAAATATATGGCAACTTTATTTTGAAAACAAGGCAAACTGAAAAATAAAACTGAACAGTGTAAGATTAGAGTGGGATGAACTCCCAAAAATTCAAGTCCACTAGAACTTCAGAATGTGACCTTTTTTTGGAATAATGGTCTTTGCAGATGTAATGATGGTAAAGTTTGAGATAAGATTATACTAGACAACAGTGGGCCCTAAATCCCAGGACTGCTGTCCTTAGAAGAAGAGAGGATAGGGAGACAGAAGAGGAGTAAGGCCATGTGAGTATCCACAGGCAGGAACTGGAGTTATGCTGCCACAAGCCAAGGATGACAGGAACTCCAGAAGCTGGAAGAAGTGAGGAAGGATTCCCTCCTCGAGACTTCAGAGAGAGCATGGCTTCATCATACATAAAAATAAACTCAAATGGATTAAATACCTAAATGTGAGACCTGTAACATTAAAATCCTAGAAAAGAACACAGGCAA
The DNA here is from genome assembly GCF_964656455.1 of Halichoerus grypus. Taxonomy (NCBI): domain Eukaryota; kingdom Metazoa; phylum Chordata; class Mammalia; order Carnivora; family Phocidae; genus Halichoerus; species Halichoerus grypus. Next base: position 122,150,324 of record NC_135712.1, on the reverse strand, counting down.
TAATGTCTCTGACATCAGCCATGGCAACATTTTTCTAGATATGTCTTCTGAGGCATGGGAAATAAAAACAAAATAAACTACTGGGACTTCATCAAAATAAAAAGCTTTTGCATAGCAAAGGAAACAATCAACAAGTGAACCTACTGAATGACAGAAGATATTTGCAAATGATGTACCTGAGAAAGGGTAAGTATCCAAAATATATAAAGAAGTCATACAATTCAACATCCAAAAAACAATCCGATGAAAAAATAGGCAGAAGTCATGACTAGACATTTCTCCAAAGAAAACATCCAGATGGCCAACAGACACATGAAAAGATGCTCAACATCACTCATCATCAGGAAAATACAAATCAGAAGTACAATGAGATATCACTTCAGACCTGTCAGAATGTCTAAAATCAAAAACACAAGAAACGGCAAGTGTTGGTGAGGATGTAGACAAAAAGGAACCCTGGTGCACTGTTGGTGGGAATGCAAATTGGTGTAGCCACTGTGAGAAACAGTATGGGGATTCCTCAAAAAATTAAAAATAGAACTACCCTATGATCTGGTAGTTGCACTAGTGGGTATTTACACCCAAAAAACCAAAAGCACTATTTCAAAGGGATACATGCACCCCTATGTTTATAGCAGCATTTTTTTTTTTTTTTTACAATAGCCAAATTATGCTGGTATTTATTTATTTATTTATTTATTTGGAGTGCACAAGGTGGGGGGATGAGGGAAGGGGGAGAGGGAGAGAGAATCTTAAGCATGTTCCATGCCCAGCATGGAGCCTGACCTGGGGCTCAGTCTCACAACGCTGAGATCATGACCTGAGCCGAAATCAAGAGTCAGATGCTTAGCTGACTGAGCCATCCAGGCACCCTAACAGTAGCCAAATTATGGAAGCAGCCAAGCGTCCATCGATAGATGAATGGATAAAGAAGTGGTATTTACATACAATGGAATATTATTCAGCCATAAAAAGGAATGAGCTCTTGCCATTTGCAACAACATGGATGGAACTAGAGGGTATTATGCTAAGTGAAATAAATTAGTCAGAGAAAGACAAATTCCATATGATTTCATTCATGTGGAATTTAAGAAACAAAACAAATGAGTAAAGGAAAAAAGAGCAAGAGCATGGGTTGCCAGTGTTTGGACTTAAGGCCTCCAGAATTGTGAGAAAATAAACTTGTTTGAAGCCACCCAGTTTGTAGTGATTTGTTAAGGCAGCCCTAGGAAATGAATACAATGATCAACCAGGGTGTCATTCATTCCCAGGGTGTCGGGGAAGAAAAGGGTCTGGAGAAGGCAGAGCTTCCTAGAGGAGGTCAGGCTGCAAAACAAAAAGGTTTAGGGAAGTGAGGAAGTGCAGGAGGGCTCTTCTGGCAGGAGGAACAGTGGTAGCAAAGGTATTAAGTATTTGTACCTGATGGGTAGCTCTTGGATTTCTTTTCTCTTGGTACAGATATGTCAGAAATAGTTTTATATTAACTCTTATAAGAAGGGGAAGATTCTTGGTTCCCAGATAGACCAAAGAAAACTGAAAGAGAAAAATCAATGACGAAGATCATGAGATTTGAGGTGGAGGCTTTTCCAGTAGGGAAACAAAATGAGGGATGTTGTTGAAGCACATGTTGGTATACATGTGTGAAAAATATTTCCTGATATTATATATTAGGATATGTATAAACAAACTAGGTAATGAAAAAGCCCAAGGGAGCAGTGAGAGAGAAGAGTGTATTCTGCATGTGCACAATCTCCTGATTGGGTGAGAAGAGGAAGGAAGTAGGGAGGAGAGATTTGAGTTAAACTAGAGCTACTGTTCCGGGCTCCAACCACCAGGTGGTGTCATCAGCTTATGACAGCTTGGTTGTGGCTTAGCAGGTCAAAGCGGGGAAAGTTTAAGTGCAAATGCGCCTTCAGTAATTTGTGAGGCTTGGGATATTTGCAGGCTAAGTACTTATGACTTAGGTAGGGGTCTGTAAAATATAGATGCTTCCTAAACTATCTGGACTCCAATTTTACAAAAATTAAAAATGGTCACGGAACTTCCAATTGACTAATGAATGAAAAATAAGGAAAAGCAGAAGGTTTATTACATTTATAAGTTAACATGTGTATTGTTCTACAATATTATAAAGTCACAAAGAATTTTAGAGTTGAAAATCCTGTTTACTTAGGTCGAATTTTCTGAATATAGGCTTAGCTCCTCAGGTAGATAAATCCTGAAACCCAGAAACTTTGCGTTATTCATTTTTTAACCTTCGGCAGACACAGAATATAGGTGCTTAGTCAGTGTTTGTGGAATGAATGAATTCTATAGAATTCTGTAAATGAAACTGGCAGTCTGGTCAAATATGCTGTGCCTAATAGTGATATGGTATGACTAAAATAATTTTTATGAAGAAGTGGAATTTTCTCAGTAGGACAAATTCTTGAGCTTCTAGGATAAGCTTCTAGGATTTAGGCTTTATCACACCCCACATACCATGGGGATTTCAACTGGCTTCTGGGAGTCCTCATTCATAGTGGGAGCTCATTGTCTTTGCCTGGCCTAAAGCAGTGGATTCTTGATTTGCAGGTACACCTCTGAAATGGGGGCCCACCTTGCTTTACATTCTTAGCAAGGGCCTCAATATGTCTGGGAAGAGGGAGATGGAAAGAGGAGCCTCAAATGAGGCTTTTGGTGGCTTCTGAGCTGCAAGTACAGTCCTGTCCTATCCCAGGATTAGTCCCAATGACCACTATGCTCTGATGTTTTGAACCAAGAATAACTTACTGAAGCATTTGAGGTGGTCAGGGTGGGTCTTGGTGTGGTCCATCATGGGAGCAAAAGAAGTGAAAACTAAAATTTTGTGCTGGCAATGATCACATCAAACAAATCCATGTTCTGTAGATCACCTTCCATAGCCCAACACTGTATGAGCCATGGTCACTGTGCTCCCCTCTTCCCCCGCCCACATAATGTGCTGATATGTGTGCCCCTGTCCCGGCCATGCATGCATATTTTGGGTCAGTATGTCTAAACCAAATAGAACATTAACCTATCCTGCAGGTAGAATCCTGGAGGAAAAGTTTTGCTCCCTAAAAGTATCCAGGTCTCTCATCTGAAAGATGGGGGCTGTAACCTAATGGTACCCAACCCCATCCATTATGCCTTTCAAAAGTCTTCCTGCAAGATATTCAACTATTTCATCTCATGTACTCATATCCTGGATGCCCCATGATTATGTTACTCTGGAAGAAGTGAGTTCTCAGTCCTGCAGACTTTCATGAGCTTGTTGATCATGGCCCTTGTCCTAGATAACCCAGATCATCAGTAGCTATGTAGCAGAGAGTCTAAATTAGGGCAGGAATATGCTCAGTAGGGCGGGAATAGGATCCTTCACTATGAGCCATTTCCTTGGACAGAGGTAACTTTAACAACTGGGACCAAGATTCCAGGAATAAAGGTAGCCTCTGTAAGTCAGTGAAGGGTAGGAGAGACCTCTGCGGAGAAGGAAGGGGAGCAAACTTCACCAGTCCTTCCACAAAAACCTTCTAGAGGCAGTATTTTTGGTCTTATTCTTCTGCTCTGCCAGTTCCCAGTTGCATGAGAAACTGGAAACTCCTTCTAGTCTGTAAAATGGGCATAGTATCAACTGCTTTGCAGTTGTAAGGATTAGAGAAATTAATGCATTTTAATGCATTGCAACATTATAGGTTATTAACAAATATTATTAGTTTATGTATTTAATTTAAATACTAATTTAAATATTAATCCCTTTCCTTTTCCCCTTTCTCCTTTTCCAATTTTATCAACAAGAATTTACTGAGTTCCCACTAGAACAGTAATCTCTGGAATTTGGGTGTACAGAATAATTGCCTTTTCTGTTAGATCAGAATGAAGGAATTCAGATGCTTTGCTTTGGGGAGCTCAGACTTTGTAAAATCAGAAGCAGGGTTCAGCCTCTGCAGGAAAAACAAAGCCAGAAGAAGCTATTCCATGTCTCTGTGACATGAGGAGGCCACCAGGCCCGTCACACTGCCTGAGGCAGGGCCTCCCTATTCCCTCTCTGCTGGAATCCCCTGGGGGCCCCTGCAACCAGTGACTCCATTGTTGTGTATCTCAGTTTTTTCATCTGCCTGACTGAGAGCTCAGTGATGTTGACCTTGTGGGTAGGAATATTAAATCATTTTCATAAAGACTTATAAAAAGACAGGTATGTCTAAAAACCACGCTGTTTGTTTTCCCAGCTCTTTACAGTGCAGATGTGCCTGCATGGATATGCCCTCCACATGGCTTCTGATCATCTGGGAGCTTTATCTCTCTTGTCTGGCCACGGTGAGTTATAGCAAACACACCCTCAGATTCCCTGGCTGACACAGAGTCTCCTTCTCCTTCTAGCGCCTTCATCATCACTGTCTCCTTTTGAAGATTCTTTTTTTTTCAGCTCACTCTTTTTCAAAAGATTACTTTGTCACAATTATTCAGGAAAGGGTTTTGCGCCTGTAGGAAATATTAATAGACTATTATGAGGTCCTACAACTAATTTTTCCACACATATCATCTGTCTTTGCATGGTTATTAAACTTCAACAATATTTCATGCAATGCTTCCCTGCTAAATTAATTTGGTTCCTTCTTTTCTGGCTTCTTCTTTTCTGTCCACAAGCTTTAAAATTAAATTGAATCTTCATAATTATAGCTTTTTGTTGTTCTCCTTCATATCTTTTTCTTTTTTTCAATTTATCTATCAAAGGAGCAATAAAGACATAAAGAAGCAAAATTATAACTCTAAAAGACCCAAATGGTCTGGAGTTTGATGGGCTTGAGGTTGGGTGTCTTTTAAGTAGGAGGAGAGAGGGTGAAGAAATTCAGACCTGCCTGAAATGTAGATAAATTGGCTCTGATTTACCCTAGGGCATTGAAAACAAATGAAAATTGTTCTCTCAATCATGAAACTTTCATAGTTGCTGTAGTGTTCTTATTTGTGTTAAGTGATACTCTCATTTTTTTAAAGTAAATATTCACTCTCTTTTCACACAGAGGCACAAAAAATTTTTACTTGTGGTTAAATTTCCCCAAAGTCCTATATAGCTATTAAGCCTCTCTTAAAATTCTTTTTTTAGGCACCAAGGAATCTTTACTTTTATGTTATATATCTCAAGACTGGTGGATGAAAAGCTAAAACAACCTTAGTGCTTGGGGTTGACTCTGCCAGGGCACCAACCAAGGGGCTAGTGTGAACTGTAACCAGGAAGGAGGCTCTGATAGGAGGCCCTGAGAGTCAGGTAAGAGCCAGTTAAAGTCCATTTGGGAAAGTGGAGGCTCAAACACAAATACTAGGGAATATGGGGGAAAGGACTCTTCAACTCTCTTCCATCTTCTGCCCCTTGGTTCACTGTTATACGAGCATCTCCATAAGAGAGAATAAGTTGCCAACCCGATGCGTGAGATAGGTATCTGATTGGGCCCTGTTCCTGGTAGGTGGGATGACTGTGTTTTAAGGCCAGTGCCCATCCTTAGCCTTTCCTCAGATCAAAGAGGGCCTCCTCAGGCAAGCCAGCCATCCCTGTGAGCCTATCCTTTGAATCTAAACTGTTGTTTGGGTAGGGGATCCAAGGCCCATCTTGATGCTTGCTGCTTCCTTATATCCTCATTTCTCTAGCCAAAAAGTTTTTCAACTGAGCTTCAGAAAGGAGACTTGCATTTAGCAGTATTGGTGCTGGCTTAGTATTAAGGAGGTATGATTCCTGTTCTGTCCCTGTGGCAAGGGTGGAAAGGCAGGGCAGGATTTCAGTGGTTCTAGGACTTTGGCCAGAATGTCAGAATACAGCCAGTATCTTACTTCTAATCCATAAAAGAGAGACTAAGTATAAATTTGGAGTCAGGCAATATTCAGAGCAGACAGAGGTATGATCAGTGGAAGGCCAGATATAGGACAGGGATTAGTGTCCTGGAGCATTGCTTTGAACATCAGTAACTATTTGTATTTCATAGTAATGGCTGTGGGTTTTATGGTATCTGATATGTCAGGTTGGGTTAAGGTCCAGAAATACTTCTCCATAAATCCAAAAAGGATTTATCAAGCAAACAATAGTGTATGATCAGATCTCAGACAAATGTGTAATTTACTGAAGAAAATAAATTGAAACAAGGATTAAAAAATAAACTTCCAGTTTTCCAACATACTTGCAAAGTAAGAATTACTCTCCTGATCACAGAGGAAGGAGAATCTAGAGATGACCTAGTCCATTCTTATCACATGAGGAAGAATCAGAAGCCCCGAGGAATTGGCTGGATCTAAGACCGCAAGTCTCCCCACACCTAAGTCATAGCCTACATTACTTATTCTAGCACTCCCCCTTCTCTAGCTCCTTAGTCTGCCTTTAAACAATAATGCTGTAATTCCTTCTTAAACCTCTAGGATTCAGAATTTTTACTCATTCAGCTTTGATAATTCTGGATCAGTAAAATACCAGTTAGTGAAAACTACAATATCACACTCTAAGGGGTGTGATCAAAGAGGTGAGAGACTAGAGTTTTTAAGAAATTAATTTGAATAATGCAATATCTAGGGTTACTTTTATAATGCTTTACTTTTGGAAAAAAACAAAAACTTCTAATTATTTAGTTAGCTTATTTGCCATGCCTATAAATTAGAAATAGATATAATTTCCCCCATTTTGTAAATAGACAAACCAATTCTTAAAGCGGTTCTATTATCTCCAAGATGATGGCCATTCTGCTATGAGATCACCAATAAGGCTATCTCTACAACCTTGTTAACCCAGTGAAGGCCATGATGTGATAGCAAAGCAGTGTGTCCACCAGATAATTGATCCTCAGGGGCAGAAAAGGAGTGGCCCAACCTGACACCTATCTGTTCACACTCCACGCTGTGAGGCCAGAACTATAGGCAGGGGTATCTGATGAAGAAGTAAAAGGTTCAATGGAGAGATGGGGCCATCAATTACCATCAAATTTGTTAAACTTCACTGAACTCAGGTGTATTTAAAAGTTCAATCAATTTGATTGAATGGACATGAATCAGGTACTTCCTCTGGAATGATCAGGGACTCACCCAGGAAGAGGATCCAGGCTCTACCGCCAGGTAGCTCCCCTTTCCCCCACACCCGCACCAGGTTCTAGGCAAGGCAGACTGTGAGTAGTGGAATAGTGGGATTAAGTAATAAGTTCTAGCCATCATTTACTGAATAATTGCTATGTATCAGACTTTTTTCTAAGTCTCTGGACTAATTTTGTTTGATAGTGAAGAGAGATAACACACATTCATTAGTTCATTTGTCTGTTCATTCACAAACATTCCCAGACTAGCTGCTTTCTTCCAAGCACCATACTAAGTACTGAATACGTAAGAGTAAATAGAGCAAAGTTGACATTCAATAGAAAAATATGTTGTGAATTGTAAAATGCACTACAAGGTTAAACACTTGGCAGTGTCCAATTCTGATGGGACGCTCTGGGAAGGAAGGATATTTATTGAAGAACGGTGGCAGCATTCACTCCTATTTTCACAGAAGTGGTGAGGGTGGGGGGAGCAGGGTGGCTGAGCGCACTGTTGGAAGAAGCACCCTGTGTGAGATTCTTGGCTGGGCTACCTGCCAAAGGCTCCCTGGGAGGCATACAGGGGAACCCAGAAGCTCAGCAAGCAAAAAGGCTGGTTGTGGGGAAGGAGAAGGTTCAAAATCCACTAATGGTTGTGAGCAGCACACATTTTCTGTCCCTCCGGCCTTCCTTACCCATTCAGACTCTCATTGCTTCTTTCCCTCTCTTCCCTTTGCCAGCCGCTCTCTCTGCCACCAGCTTAAACTGCCTAACACTCAACTTCAGTCATACTCTAATAAATAATACTTACAAAGCCCTTACTCTGTGTACCATTCTAAGCTCTTTACAGATTATAAACTAATCTGCACAACCCTAAGAGGTAGGTACCATTATTATCCCCATATTACAAATGTGACAACTGAGACCCTGGGATGTGATTTGTCTCAGGGTAGAGGGAAAGGCAAGGGAAACCAGGCAGCCTAGCTCCAAAGTCTTCATTCCTAGGGGCCAGGCCAGGTTCTTCTGCCTCTTTTGTCCTCGAGTTCAGAAACATACCCCAGTTCATTACTCATTACCAAGTAAATCCAAACCTTAGCTTGTAACCTGAATGCAACCTCTAGTTCTGCCTCCTACTGCTCACAGTGATCACTCACCCCCTCTCCATCAGGCAAACACAATTACTTAGCATCGTTTAACATTCTTTAACACCCGTGGCTTTTCACCTCTTTGTCTTTGCTTTTTTCCCTCCACCTGGAATGTCCTGTCCTTTACCACTCCAAATCCAACCCACATTCAGTAGCCAGCTCTGTTCTTTATAAAGACTTCCTGGATTCCTGAGTTGAAAAGATGTTCTCTCTCCTCTGAACTCTCATAACACTTTTTAATTCACACGTATTTTGATACCCTTATATTACAAATACTTGTAGTACCTTATAATATAACTAAGGTGCACATGCTTTATTTCCACTTGATTTGTAAGCTTCATGAGGCTGTCTCTGTGCTCCCCTTGATTCCCACCCATTGAAACTCCCTTAACTGGTCCCCACTTAATCCCCCCTAACAATTTCTTTTAGCCAGTGCCCATGACACAGTGAATACTCATGGCTATTTAGTCAGATTTCCGGCTCGCTCAGGACTGTGCAGTTTAACCTCTGTGGTGCGGGTGTCCCTATCATTAAGGGACCCTGTCACTTCTAAGAGTGTCACATTATGGAAGAAAAATCATGGTTACCTGCTAAAGGCCACTCTTTAGACAGGGCAGTGTGGCTTGTGGTAAAGAGCTTGGGTTCTCTGGTCAGACTCCCTGGGTTAGAAACTGAGATCTGTCACTTACTACTGGCTGTATAATCCTGAGCCAAGTATGCCTCAGAACCTTCTGTAGGTGGGTGTAACAACAGTCCCTCAGTCTAGGTTATTAGGAGGATCCAATGAGTTAATTATGTAGATTTGCCTGGCATGCGATAATATTGCTCACCAACAGGAGGCCCATGTGTTTGGGCATCCACAAGTCAAGCTGTACCTTACCAAGTGTTAATTGTCTTTGTTCATAAATCTGTGTGTGACAGTTGTACTTAATATTGTCACCATGAAATTGAATTAAATGTTACATAAACTGATGATAAGTGTAAAAAGAAGAATTGTTGCTTCTTTGAACATTAAATTGAATGCTTTGGACTCAATAAGCACAAGTCAATGAAAAATAGCTGTTGAATTAGATGTGGGAAAAAACATAAAAGATTAGAGAAAAATCATAAACATCTAGAAAGTTTCTGTACTGAGATTGCTTCAAAAATGACTTAAAGTTCTTGCTGTACTTTATAGAAACTGGAAATTGGGAGTAATGCGTTTCTATGGGTGTGGTTTTTACAAGAAAGGGAAGGTAGAACACCATAAGTGTATATACATTAAAAGAACGTGGCCCAACATCAAATTAATGGTGAATAAATGTATGTTTTAGTCAAAATAAAACATGTAAGATATGCTTATGCAACTTTTTTTTTTAATTTAAAGCTTCACAACTTTAGTGAACTTTTTCAGGAACCACTATCTATCTCCTGTCTGGAGGGTGGTAGATAAGAAAACATCTCTGAACACTTCTTGAATTAATGAGTGAACAAATGCATGGGCTTAGAGGGTGGCTGTAGAAAAAATGCTCTTGGCTCTGGTGACATTCTCTTGGCTCTCACCTCTACATGTCAAGCCTGCTTACTAGGAATACATCATACTTTCCATCTCAGAGCATTTGTTTCTGGCTGTCGAAATCACTTTGCTCACACACAGGGCAAGTCTGGAGTGAGTGTGGGAGAGTGAAGGCCCTAGAAATTAGCCCTTTCAATAACAGATGGGGACTTGGTAAATAAATGATTCGGCTTCTTTACCCCACCACTGAGCTGTCTCTGAGGTATGTTCCTCGCCGTCTCCCAAAGGTAACCAGTTACCCATGGTGGTAACTTCCTGAGTAATGCAGCCATGACTGACTACCTGCCCCCCCCACCCTTTCTCTGCCTCACTCCCTTAATGATGTTTCCTAGGATCATCTTCCAAATGCACTACTTGCTCTTTAATTTTTATCTTGGAGTCTTCAGGGAGAACCCAAGCTAAAATGTAAGCCTGAGCCTTAGGGCCCACAACATGCCTTTCACAGAGAAGATGTACAAGTTTACTCAGAACAAGTTGGTCACATGATTTGATTGAGGTTGAAACAAAATATTCAAAATTTTAAGTGAACAAATGTTATCATTTTAGTTACTAGACCAGTTACCAGTTACTAGAATAAATTTTTTTGCTTGTTTGTTTTTAAATTCCAGTTGTTTTCCTGTGTACATGAAGCCTTTGAGAAGTTCGAGCCATAAGAATTAAGCTTTGGATACAGACCCAAAAAAGTCAGTAAGCTCTGCTTTGGTTCCTGCTCTCCTTGGTGTTCTGTTCAAACAAGAGGGCTGTTCTCTAGGGGATTGTGCATGGGCATGCTCTAGCCTCAAGTTGGCTGAGAGGCAGGACAGTGAAGAAGTCCCTGCAATATCTTCCCAGGCTTACAATGCTGGGCTGTGGGTCTATGGACCAAAGAACTCTCTCTGAGGCTCAACAGCCTCTTCTAATGAAAGAGCTCAAACCCTGAGTAGTTCTGGTGTTCATAGAAATGTTTGAAAACCTTTCACTAATTCCCCAGCTCACCCCCACCCTACCCTGACCACATGGCTTAAACTGTGTATTCCAGGATGAATGTAAGGCCCCAGGTGCCATGCCAGGCCTAATGAGGTCTGTAGATTCATGTGAGCAGCAGCAGCTGCCTGGGAAGTTATCCAATGCTACATCAAACCTCAACAACTGTCCTGGGATAGCTGTGCTGGCTGGGATTGCCCCCTGCAGCCAGCAGAAGCCCATACACACCTGTGGTTAGTCCCCCAGAGCAGCAGTTCTGACCGATGAAGAACAGGCAACATCCGGGCTGGGCATGGAAAGGTGAACAAACATTGTCCATTACCCTGCCAATCGCCAGTCCCCTCATTCTGTTATTTTTTTTCCTTGGGTAAATTTGGTTTCCTGAAATTAATTATTCAACAGGAGGTGACAGCCGGTGTATAGCAGCACTGTTGGAACAGAGAATAAAGAGGCACATTGGACACAGCAGCTGCACCTCCCAGACCCTGAAATTTAAGATCTTTATAAATGATCTGTTAAAACTATAGTGACGATAAGCTTATGAATCATGATCTATATTAATCAGGGCTGCTGATATGGAAAGATTAATTGAAACGTGCAGTTCTACACAAATGATAAAGTGGTAACAATTTAATATCAGACAAGAAGAGTGAAGAAATTACACTCCAAGCTTCATGCATCATTACTATGGATATTAATATTTTACCCAGCGCAACAGCATCGGGAATCATAATGAAAATCCATAAGTGGTGCACAGACATGATTAAATACAACAGTCTTTAGGAGCTGTTTGGTGGCGGCAGTTGGGCCATATTTCACTCGGCGGCTGGTGATTCCAGTGATAGAGTCTAGACGAGGGTGATTAAAAATTGTTCCTCCTAAAGGCTGTTAACCTTTTACTACTAAAATGAATTTCTTTGATTTTTAAATTATGTCGTTCTCTTTGCTCTTTTCAAAACCAAACTTGATCCCAAATTTTGACAGGATGCTGGGTCCTTGGTGTAGTGACAGTCCCCTGCCATAGGGGTGATATTAGCCAGGTCATGGAGAATAGAGGGTCATTGCCTACCTTGATGAGGGCTGGCTGGAGTGAGTGATGAACCAGCAGCGATCCTTGGGTGGTTCCCAAAGACCAGAAGTTGATAAGGCTACCTTCCTCACCCAACCTTAGCAGAGTGGAGATGGAAATGACCATCTCCTGGTCCTGGTCTCCCTGGGTTAGTTAATTCACTTATTTAGTCACTCCTCTAACCAACAACCACACTCGCATATGCCTATACCTGGGAAGTACAAAAATCTGCCCCAAAGAACACATATTCCAGGCTGAGGTGAAAACCTGAATCAATATGATGGCTTCCAGAATGGAAGCAGAGTCGGAAGAGTTTCTTTGCCAGTTTCTACCACCCTGTGAAATCTTCACTCACTTAAAAGTCAACCTGACCCCTTTTATCTTTAGCTAAAACAGAGAGGTCAGTGTACATTTGCAGTGGTGATATTCATCACCACCTCAGGCAGTAATAGGAAATGTAGCCTGTTCCCCTGAGGATATTACATCTGTTTCTTCTGTGTTCTGGTTTCTTAGGTCTCTAGAGTAGTGATTCTCAAATTTTAGTGCATACAAGTATGAAAAATGTGTGTGTATGGGGGTGGGTATTAAAAATGCAGTTTCAAAGAGAGGATCCCTATGGAGATTTCTGGAATTCTCTTACTGAATAGCTCTCTCCTTTCTGAAACTCTGACCTATAGCTTCCAGTCTCCTCAATCTCCCTGAACTCCTATTTATCTCAACTCAATGAGACCATGCACTCAGCTTGGGATTGCTTTACTTCCTTGTGGTCTGGAATGTGTTTTCAGGCAAAGAGCTAGGGTGAGCATAGTCACTTTATTTTCTTTCTTACATGGATCACAGTTCTGTGCTGCTTGTTCCCCAGTGTCTGAGAATAGTCATTTCATATATTTTGTCCAGTTTTCTAGTGGCTTAGGGTAGAAGGGTAAATCTGATCACAGTTATTCCCTTATAACTCAAACTGAAAGTTGCTACCATTGTTTTTTATCTTAAATGGTGTCCAGATTTCCATTCCTGCGAACTTTCCTATCTCATGTTCTACCACTCTGCTCTTTATTCATGAGGATCCAGACAAAACCCAATTTTTTCTCTGCATTAAATATACTGAGCATCTTTCAAATGTGGCACCTTTATACTTATTCTTCCTTCTGCCTAGAATAGTCTCCTTATTCAGATTGCAACTCAAATGTCATCTCTGAAGATCTACCCTGACCACTTGGCTAAATTCAACCTTCAATATCCCAGTTTACTAAGTCACACTGTTTTATTTTCTTATTGACTTCATCACTGCCTGATATTATCTTGTATATTTGCTTACATATTTACTGTTTATCTCCCACAAGAATCAAAGTTCCATGAGACAGAAACCATGTCTGCCTTACTTACTATGAAATTTGAGAGCCTAGCACAGTGTGATAGATGCTCAAAAAATACTGAGTGATGAGTGAATGAATAAATGTAGGTAGGTATATGAAAAAGAAAACAAATTCAGGATGAGTATTATGATGGGGTTTGATGGGGAACCAATTACAAGGACAGAGAAAGTTTACTCTGGTAGGAGATAAATTAACCTTACAAGTTTTGAACTCTGGTTTAGTCAGATATTTGGAACTTCCATAGTCTCATAATGAGATGGTTAGGAGCATGAATTTTGAAGTTTGGAAGACTTGGTTGTTTGGTTATTGGCTTTACTATTTAGAAACAAACAATGTGTGTGATCTCCACTTTCTTCCATAAAAAATAATCCATCAGGGTTGTTGTGAAATAATGTCTGTAAAACATGTGGTATGGTGCCTGGCTTGAAATTAGAATTACACAGACCTTAAAGTAACTGTTTAGTAGGCTTGAGGAGACAGAAAACAAGATAGGGATTTTTTTTTTTTTTTCACAACTAAAACCCATACCATATGAAATTTATAGAACTGAAAAAACTAAATCAAAGAACTCATTGGATAGGTTTAATATCAGACTATACATATATAAGAGAAATCAGTGGACTGGAAGATAGGTCAGAAGAAATCAATACCAGTGAAACCTAGAGGGATAAAAATGTAGGAAATACAGAAGATTATGAGAGATAGACAGTATAGGGAGAGATTCTGACATATGTATAATTGGAGTCCTAGAAAGACAGGTCAGGAAAAAGTAATGGAGGAAAGCTTGCCAAAAACCAGTGAATGACACCGAGTCACAAATTTAAGATGCCCTGCAAACCCCGAACCAGAAAAAAGAGAAATCCATACATAGGCATATAGTAAAAGCATTAAAAACTAAAAACAAATAAAAAAACACAAGCTATCATTTGGAAAAAATACTGTTTTCAAAGAAACCAAAATTAGACTCAAGCTTGTCAGTCACTTAATAGAAACAACGGAAATCAGAAGACCTTGAAATGGTATCAAGTTATGAAAGAAAAGAAGTGTTAACCTATAATTCTATATCTTTTCAAGAGTGAAAAGAAAGACATTTTCACACAAATAAAAATGGAGAATGTCTCACCAGGAGATGCAGCAGTGAAGGTGTTCTTCAAGAAGAAAGAGAATGATCCTGGATGGAAGCACAAATGAATGAAGTGCTGTGAAAATGATGTAGGTGAATACAAATGAAAACTGACTGAAAAAAAGAATCATAATGTGTTATTAGGTTTAAAGATATATAGAACATTAAAATGCATGACAACAGGGCTGCCTGGGTGGCTCAGTCTGTTAAGTGTCTGACTCTTGATCTCAGCTGAGGTCTTGATCTCAGGGTTGTGAGTTCAAGCCTTATGTTGGGCTCCACACTGAGCATGGAGCTTACTTAAAAAAAAAAAAATGCATGACAACAATGATATAAAATTCAGGGAGGGCATATAAATGTAGCTAAAGACAGTTCTAATGACCTTTGTTTGTAATGCCTAGGTAGAGTATAATACCAAATAATATTAGATATGTATAACTTAAGGATGCATGTGGTAATTTTTAGTGTTACCATTACAACAGTATGGCGATGCATAATTTCCAAGATAATAGTGGGAAAAGTAATCATAAAAAAACACCCAGAATCTATTTTTTAAAGGCAGAAAAGGAGAAATAGAAAAAGGAAAGAGAACAGGTATGATAAATCCAACCCAAACATATTAAAATCAAATAGACTAAATCTTGCATGAAAAGATTTTCAGACTGAGTAAAAACCAAAACTCATTTATAAATGGTTTTTTTTTTTTTAGATTTTATTGATTTATTTGACAGAGAGACAGTGAGAGAGGGAACACAAGCAGGAGGAGTGGGAGAGGGAGAAGCAGGCTTCCCCGCGGAGCAGGGAGCCCGATGCGGGGCTCGATCCCAGGACCCTGGGATCACGACCTGGGCCGAAGGCAGATGCTGTTAACGACTGAGCCACCCAGGCGCCCCTGATTTATAAATGTTTTACATTTATAAAAGATACATGTAAAACATAAGGATAAAAAATAAAGATAAAAGAAAACATTAATTGAAAGAAAGCTGATATAGTTGTATTAATACCAGACAAAACAGACTTTAAGAAATTACTACTGGAAGAGAGGAGTAAGATGGCAGAGGAGTAGGAGACCTAAATTTCGTCTGGTCCCAGGAATTCAGCTAGATGGGGATCAAACCATTCAGAACACATACAAACTCAACAGGAGATCGAAGAAAAGAATAGCAGCAATTCTATGAACAGAAAACCAATCACTTTCTGGAAGGTAGGACATGCGGAGAAGTGAATCTGAGGTGATATTTGGGAAGATAGACCTCGGGGGAGCCTCCCTCAGCCAGCTACTGGCAAGTGATAGAGCTGTGGAGCACAAAATCAGAACCTTTAGAATTCTGCTCCATTGAGGGACATCACTCCAGTGGCTAAGGGGGGGGGGGCTGGAACCCTCGCTGGGACAGTGTGGTCTCAGGACCCTTGGGGTCACAGAAAGACTGGGGATGCCTGGTGCGGAGGAGCTCCCAGGTATCAGAGTGGGAAAGCCAGATGCAAAGATGGAGCCAAGGAGTGTGCTCTCAGCTCAGGGTTGCCATAAACCCTGATCTGGGGCACAGTCGGGCCACTGCTCTTCCAGCAGGGACCCAACAAGCGGCAGATCCGGGGAGACTCCCCTTCCTCCTCCAGGAGGAGTGGCACAGGATCCTGCTGCAGGAATCTGCTGGGTTTGGAGACTCCAAAGGGGGTCCTGTGCCAGAGATAGAAATGCTCGGTCACAGGCTGGGTGAGCATGGAGTGCGGCAGGAGATGGGAGTGATTGACTGCTTTTCTCTGGGGGCTCACTGAGGAGTGGGGCCCCGAGTTCTCGGCTCCTCCAGGGCGAGAGATTGGGAAGCCACCATTTCACTCTCGTCCTCCAAAGTGGTACGGAAAGCTTTCAGGGAACAAAAGCTACCGAGAGCAAACCTGAGCAGATTACTTAGCCTGGCCCCTGGCAAGGGTGGTGTAATTCCACCTCAGGCAAAGACATTTGAGGATCACTGCAACAGGCCCCTCCCCAGGAAGATCAGCAAGAACATTAAGCCAAGGCCAAGTTTACTGATCAATGAGAATGGCAAAACCCCAGTGCTAGGGAAATACAGCACATAGAATGCATGGCTTTTCCCCCATGATTCTTTAGTTTTTCAAAGTTAATTTTTAAAATTTTCTTTATTTTTTCTTTTTCTTAGTTGAATTTTCCTTCTTTCCTTTTTCAACTAACATCAATTCCCTTTTTAAAATCTTTTTTAATTTTCATTTTTACAGTCATATTCTATCCCTTCATTGTATTTAACCTTATTTTTTTGTGTATATATATGTTTTTCTTTCTTTAAAATTTTGGGATACAGTTTCTTCTAACAGACCAAAATATACCTTAAATCTAGTGTATAACATTGTCCTAGTCTCCCACCTGATCACATTCTTTTTTTAAAAATTTTTTTCATTCTTTTTTCAACCAACTTATCAATTCCTTTTTTAAAATCTTTTTTTAATTTTTACCTTTACAGTCATATTCCATCGCATCATATTTACCCTTATTTTTGTATAGGTATATTTTTCTTTCTTTAAAATTTAGAGAGGCAGTTTCTTCTAATAGACCAAAATACACCCAAAATCTAGTGTGTGGCTCTGTTCTATTCACCAGCCAGATCATATTCTTTTTTATTTTTTCCCCCTTTCTTTTCCCCCTGGTTTTGGGACTCTTCTGATTTGTTTAGTGTATATTTACTGGGGCCATTGTTACCCTTTTAGCATTTTGTTCTTTCATTCATCTATCCTCCTCTGGACAAAAGGACAAGATGGAAAATCTCACATCAAAAAAAAAAAAAAAAAAAAGAATGAGAGGCAGTACTGACTACCAGGGGCCTAATCAATACAGACCTTAGTAAGCTGTTGGAACTAGAGTTCAGAATGACGATTATAATGATACTAGCTGGGCTTGAAAAAAGCATAGAAGATACTAGAGAATCCCTTTCTGGAGAAGTAAAAGAACTAAAATCTAACCAAGTCGAAATCAAAAAGGCTATTAATGAGGTACAATCAAACATGGAGGCTCTAACTGCTAGGATAAATGAGGCAGAAGAGAGAATTAGTGATATAGAAGACAAAATGATGGAGAATAAAGAAGCTGAGAAAAAGAGAGATAACCAACTACTGGATCATGAGGGGAGAATTCAAGAGATAAGTGCTACCATAAGTGAAACAACATTAGGAAAATTGGGATCCCAGAAGAAGAGAGAGGGGCAGAAGGTATATTGGAGCAAATTATAGCAGAGAATTTCCCTAATTTGGGGAAGGTAATAGGCATCAAAATCTAGGAGGCACAGAGAACGCCCCCCTCAAAATCAATAAAAATAGGTCAACACCCTGCCATCTAATAGTAAAACTTATGAGTCTCAGAGACAAAGAGAAAATCCTGAAAGCAGCTCAGGAGAAGAGATATGTAACCTACAATGGTAGAAACATTAGATTGGCAACAGACCTATCCACAGAGACCTGGCAGGCCAGAAAGGACTGGCAGGATATATTCAGAGCATTAAACAAGAAAAATATGTAGCCAAGAATACTATATCCAGTGAAGCTGTCATTGAAAATAGAAGGAGAGATAAAAAGCTTCCAGGACAAACAAAAACTAAAGGAATTTGCAAACATGAAACCAGCCCTACAAGAAATATTGAAAGGGGTCCTCTAAGCAAAGAGAGAGCCTAAAAGTAACAAAGACCAGAAAGGAACACAGACAATATAGAGTAACAGTCACCTTACAGGCAATACAATGGCATTAAATTCATATCTTTCAATAGTTACCCTGAATGTAAATGCACTAAATGCCCCAATCAAAAGACACAGGCTATCAGATTGGATTAAAAAACAAGACCCAGGGGCGCCTGGGTGGCTCAGTCGTTAAGCGTCTGCCTTCGGCTCAGGTCATGATCCCAGGGTCCTGGGATCGAGTCCCACATCGGGCTCCCTGCTCCGCGGGGAGCCTGCTTCTCCCTCTCCCACTCCCCCTGCTTGTGTTCCCTCTCTCGCTGTGTCTCTCTCTGTCAAATAAATAAAAAATCTTTAAAAAAAAAAAAACAAGACCCATTGATATTCTGTCTGCAAGAGACTCATTTTAGATCCAAAGACACCCCCAGATTGAAAGTGAGGGGGTGGAAAACCATTTACCATGCTAATGGACACCAAAAGAAAGCTGGGGTGGCAATCCTTATATCAGACAAATTAGATTTTAAATGAAAGAGTATAATAAGAGATGAGGAAGGACACTACATCATACTTAAAGGGTCTATCCAACAAGAAGATCTAACAATTGTAAATATCTATGCCCCTAACATGGGAGCAGCCAATTATATAAGCCAATTAATAACAAAATCAAAGAAACACATCTACAATAAAACAATAATAGTAGGGGACTTTAACACCCCCCTCACTGAAATGGACAGATCATCTAAGCAAAAGATCGACAAGGAAATAAAGACTTTAAATGACACACTGGACCAAATGGACTTCACAGATATATTCAGAACATTCCATCCCAAAGCAACAGAACACACATTCTTCTCTAGTGCCCATGGAACATTCACCAGAATAGATCACATCCTGGGTCACAAATCAGGTCTCAACCAGTACCAAAAGATTGGGATCATTCCCTGCATATTTTCAGACCACATGCTTTGAAACTAGAACTCAATCACAAGAGGAACATCAGAAAGAACTCAGATACATGGAGACTAAAGAGCATCCTAGTAAAGAATGAATGGGTCAACCAGGAAATTAAAGAAGAATTTAAAAAATTCATGGAAACAAATGAAAATGAAAACACAACTGTTCAAAATCTTTGGGATGCAGCAAAGGCAGTCCTAAGAGGAAAGTATATAGCAATACAAGCCTTCTCAAGAAACAAGAAAGGTCTCAAATACACAACCTAACCCTACACCTAAAGGAGCTGAGAAAGAACAGCAAATAAAGCCTAAACCCAGCAGGAGAAGAGAAATAATAAAGATCAGAGCAGAAATCAATGAACTA
Organism: Halichoerus grypus; assembly: GCF_964656455.1. Classification (NCBI taxonomy): domain Eukaryota; kingdom Metazoa; phylum Chordata; class Mammalia; order Carnivora; family Phocidae; genus Halichoerus; species Halichoerus grypus. The sequence goes on along the minus strand of NC_135712.1, from coordinate 122,131,058 downwards.
GAAACCAAAAGAATAGTAGAACAGATCAAGGAAACTAGGAGCTGGTTCTTTGAAAGAATTAAGATTGATAACCCCTGGCCAGACTTATCAAAAAGAAAAGAGAAAGGACCCAAATAAAATCATGAATGAAAGAGGAGAGATCACAACCAACACCAAAGAAATACAAACAATTATAAGAACATATTATGAGCAACTGTATGCCAGCAAATTAGACAATCTGGAAGAAATGGATGCATTTCTAGAGATGTATAAACG